>NC_045177.1:14160-16660 GCF_900700415.2 Clupea harengus
ACCATTCTTCTCGGCACAGATGAAGGTATTCGCTCAATGCTTAGGTGTTGAACATAACAGCATGGAGTAGTAGCGCCGTCATGCCACCAGGGGGCCACCGACAGCTTTACAGGCAGATGCGACTTCTCAGCGTGAGACAGTTCGCTTTAATTCGTTAGTCTTCAATATGGACAAACACCGAGAGAGAGACACACACACACACACACACACACACACACATGCACTGCCCAAGTATTTTCTCGTTGGATCATGCCACCGCAGGCATCGCAGACAGTGATCTTTGAGCATTTTAGTTTGTCACAAAGAAAAAGTACATAAAAAAAACAACCGCAGTAGTGACCCGTGACCACACGATGGCGCACTCCTTCCGACCCAACTTGTTTACTCTTTTGAAACACGTGCCTTGGGTCTCTGTCTCCCACTGACGCAAAGAGTTATCGGTGTGTGTGAATTGTCATTTCCAGGGGTGTGTCACACACACACACGACATTATACATTTCAAATGGAAAACCTTAGCCTACAAAACGAACTCTTTTAAGCCATTTCACCATCAATGTAGGCTATATGTGCTCGTAGCTCACCCAACTGTCATCTACTACTGAAGAAAGCGGATGTGGCGCTGTCTACGTCACAGAGAACATCTTGTAGTTGAATACACAGGCTGATGGTCGAATCTCAGTTCTTATTTAGGAATTAATAATTCTACAGGAATACTTCTATAATAATTCACCAGAAATATATATGTCTACATTGCTTCCTCAATAGGTCAATGCAGACAATATCTAAAATCGTTGTTTGTTACGTTGTAAGGAAATTAAACTTGCAGAGTTGCATGCAGAGTTGACAATGGCTTGTTTTCCCTTCAAAAAGATCATACAGAGTAGGCTAAGATCTACACTACCCAATCACAACACGTATGCAGAGGCGGAAATAAACAAGTCAGCACGCTACATCAAAATATACGAAATATACCACCATTTTGTTATTCTACAGTGATGTTCTACAAATTTAAATTCAATTCAATGTTATGTATATAGCGCCAAAACAATAAAATTGTCTAAAGGCGCTTCAAATGGGAAAAACATTTTTTTTTTTAATGTTTTGTCCATAGTCATCGTCTGGTAAACCCCACCCTTCGTGTGCCTGCGTGCATGCGTGTGTGTGTGTGTGTGTGTTTGTCTTGGGGCGGGGGTAGTTTTGTTGTCCTGTGACGCACCCAACAGAATTTTTAAGATCCAACCAAATTCCGTGACTAGACTATCAAACCACGCCCATTGCTACGCGTAGCCAATCGATTTAGCGGTAGGCCACGAAGAGGTTGGGTTTGGCGAATAGCATGGCGACTTGTTTTGAAGAGACGACGAGAAGAGATCCTCCTACTGTCAGTTTGTTTGGATCTTCGGAATCGAAGAGACAAGCGTTTTCAACCGGTCACAATGCAGACGTGAAGGAATACCGTTAGCCGTTTTGGCAAGTCCGTAGCGGAGCGATTACGGAATTACATTCTTTTGTGTTTTTTTTGTACGCTTTGGTGACTGACGCATTGGAAAGAGATCCAAACCGATAGCCAAGCTATGGAGGATAAGAAGAGGGAGGAGAGCGACGCCGAGATACAGGGACACGGCCCCGAACACTGGTTCTCAAAATGGGAGCGGCAGTGCTTAGCCGAGGCCGACCAAGACGAGCCTGTCGACGAGGACAGTGAGGAAAGCCAGCAGAAATTGTGGCATCTCTTTCAAAATTCTGCAACTGCAGTCGCGCAGTTGTACAAAGGTGTGAATAATGCTAATCTGTTTAACAAGGACATTAGCTAGTTAGCGAGCTAGCTAGCTAGCGAGCGAGGTGGCTAGCTTGTTTAGCAACCCACAAGTTCGTCTGCTAATATCCCTTGACAAAACTAGCATTGCCTAGCTTACTAACCCAGTAACGTCGACTAGCTTTCTCTTAGAGTTTGTTACTATAATGCTCATAAACACAATATATGTTTCCTCACTTGGTAAGTCAACGATCAGATGGCATTAACTACATATGATAACCATACGTTGCAATTATACAAGTGTCAAACGCCAAGTTCACTTTACCCGGTGGGGAGCTAACATATACTGTGGGGAATTTTAAGCAGATCAGTTAACGTTAGTGAACGATCTTGAGTAGTCTTTCTTTTTTTTAGCTTAGTTGATCAAAATAACCCTAGCGTTTTCGTTTAGATTGGCAGGCAGAGCTTTAGCTAACAAGGGCGGTAGCAGAAATCTGATTTACTTCGCTAGTCAATTGTTCGGTTAGCATGTTTTGTTCTGTAGGTGGCACAGCTTTCCGAGCGCTAGACGCGGCGCTAACGGCTAGTCCACCTTATTCGCCCCTATTATCGTGTTCCAACTTTTAGTTTCAGTTAAATTATTATTATTAACCGTTAGAAATTAAGTTTAAAATGTTGCCCAGACAGCTAACTGATTTGCTTGTAGTTGTGTTTCCAACGAACAAAATGGCGTTGAGTAGGGAG
>NC_045177.1:39160-41660 GCF_900700415.2 Clupea harengus
AGAGCTTTATTGGATGTTGTTATCGGCTGAGTTAGCTAACGTTAGAGCTCTATTGGATGTTGTTATCGGCTGAGTAAGCTAAGGTTAGAGCTTTATTGGATGTTGTTATCGGCTGAGTAAGCTAAGGTTAGAGCTTTATTTGATGTTGTTATCGGCTGAGTAAGCTAACGTTATAGCTCTATTGGATGTTGTTATCGGCTGAGTTAGCTAACGTTAGAGCCCTATTGGATGTTGTTATCGGCTGAGTTAGCTAACGTTAGAGCCCTATTGGATGTTGTTATTGGCTGAGTTAGCTAACGTTAGAGCCCTATTGGATGTTGTTATCGGCTAAGCTAACTAACGTTATAGCCCTATTGGATGTTGTTATCGGCTAAGTTAACTAACGTTATAGCTCTACTGCTTAAGCCCACTAGCTATTTTTTTTTAAATATATTTATTGATCCTCAGAGATAAATTAGGACTACATTTAACAAATCTGTTGCCAATGAACACACACACACTAGGACCAGTTAGCACACACACACACACACACACCCAGAGCAGTATGCTAGCACACACACACACCACACACACACACAGAGCAGTATGCTAGCTAGTTAATGAGTGGTTTGTTATCATAGACGTCGACGTACCTGTGGGCCAGTGACCGTCACTGTGTGACCACAGTAATCCACATTGATGGTGGTATCTTCATTTCTTTATTGAAATCAACATTGAAAATTCCAGCAGATGAGCAGTAATATGTGTGTGGGTGTGTGTGGTGTGTGTGTGTGTGTGTGTGTGTGAGAGAGAGTAATATGTGTGTGTGTGTGTGTGAGAGAGAGTAATATGTGTGTGTGTGTGTGTGTGTGAGAGAGTAATTTTTGATAATTTAGAAAATAATCCTGCTTTGACCGGGAATCAAACCCGTGTCTGCTGCGTAGGGTTGTGGTGCTGTCCACTTTACTACCCGTACTGTGTTACCATGGTAATATGATATGTCACATACCGGAAAACCTCCAATAACCGCCAGAGATGTAAACGTAATGGTGTGCTTGCAATGACAGATTAGAGAGCATTAAGCTACCATACCATACCTCTAGCCTAGTGATGTCACAATAGGCTAACGTTCCACCTCTCATTCCTACTGTAGCCTACACTGGCAGAGCGAGTGACATCACAATAGGCTAACGTTCCACCGCTCATTCCTACTGTAGCCTACAGCTGGCACAGCGAGTGACATCACAATAGGCTAACGTTCCACCGCTCATTCCTACTGTAGCCTACAGCTGGCACAGCGAGTGACGTCACAATAGGCTAACGTTCCCCCATTCATTTCAGTGTGATAAAAGAGGGACGAAAAACAACAATAACAAAAGAACGACAGGGTGCAGTGAATCTTTACAAGATCACACTTTTACTAAGATCAGGACATACATGGCAGAGTTGGAGCGGTGTCGATGGGAGACAAGGGATAAAAGGTTTTACAGATGTGTTGGGTGGAGAGCAGCTAACCTTACGCCTTAACCAGAGACCAGTTAACCTCACCCCTTACCCACAGACCAGTTAACCTCACAGACCAGTTAACCTCACCCCTTACCCCTTAAGAGACCAGTTAACCTCACAGACCAGTTAACCTCACCCATTACCCACAGACCAGTTAACCTCACAGACCAGTTAACCTCACCCACAGACCAGTTAACCTCACCCACAGACCAGTTAACCTCACAGACCAGTTAACCTCAACCACTTACCCACAGACCAGTTAACCTCACAGACCAGTTAACCTCACCCACAGACCAGTTAACCTCACAGACCAGTTAACCTCACCCACAGACCAGTTAACCTCACCCATTACCCACAGACCAGTTAACCTCACCCACAGACCAGTTAACCTCACCCCTTACCCCTTAAGAGACCAGTTAACCTCACAGACCAGTTAACCTCACCCATTACCCACAGACCAGTTAACCTCACAGACCAGTTAACCTCACCCCTTACCCAGAGACCAGTTAACCTCACCTCTTACCCACAGACCAGTTAACCTCACAGACCAGTTAACCTCACCTTACCCAGACCAGTTAACCTCACAGACCAGTTAACCTCACCCACAGACCAGTTAACCTCACCCATTACCCACAGACCAGTTAACCTCACCCACAGACCAGTTAACCTCACCCCTTACCCCTTAAGAGACCAGTTAACCTCACAGACCAGTTAACCTCACCCATTACCCACAGACCAGTTAACCTCACAGACCAGTTAACCTCACCCCTTACCCAGAGACCAGTTAACCTCACCCATTACCCACAGACCAGTTAACCTCACAGACCAGTTAACCTCACCTCTTACCCACAGACCAGTTAACCTCACAGACCAGTTAACCTCACCCCTTAAGAGACCAGTTAACCTCACCCCTTACTCTCTCTCTCCTCCTCTCTCGCAGGGCTGGATAAATTGCGTGATGGGTGGCGGCGTGGCTATGCTGCGCGTGCGTCTGCTCTGCGTGTGTGTGTGTGTG
>NC_045177.1:68570-71070 GCF_900700415.2 Clupea harengus
CCTACTGCCCTCGACCCAACACCTACTGCCCTCGACCCAACACCTACTGCCCTCAACCCAACACCTACTGCCCTCAACCCAACACCTACTGCCCTCAACCCAACACCTACTGCCCTCCACCCAACACCAATGGCTCCCACCCAACACCCATTGCCCTCGACCCAACACACACACACACACCTACTTCCTCAACCCAACACCCATTGCCCTCTATTGCCCTCCACCCAACACCCATCCTTCCATATCTACCCAACACACACACACACACCTATTGCCCTCGACCCAACACACCCATTGCCCCAACCCAACACCTATTTCCCCCAACTCAACCCAGCCCCTATTGCCCTCGACCCAACACCTATTGCTCCCAACTCAACCCAACACCTATTGCCCTCCACCCAGCCCCTATTGCCCTCGACCCAACACCTATTTCCCCCAACACACACACACACACATATTGCCCTCAACCCAACACACTATTGCCCTCAACCCAACACCTATTGCCCTCAACCCAACACCTACTGCCCTCCACCCAACACCTATTGCCCTCCACCCAACACCTATTGCCCTCAACCCAGCCCCTACTGCCCTCAACCCAACACCTATTGCCCTCCACCCAACACCCATTGCCCCTGCACAACACCTACTGCCCTCAACCCAACACATACTGCCCTCAACCCAACACCTATTGCCCTCCACCCAACACCTACTGCCCTCAACCCAACACCTACTGCCCTCAACCCAACACCTATTGCCCTCCACCCAACACCTACTGCCCTCCACCCAACAGCCATCCACCCTTCCATATCTAGTCCTGAGTAATAAGGTTATAATAGGTTGTGTGTACAGACACCGCATGCAAGTTTGTTTCTCAAATCAGATCTTTTGAGATGACTATCCTCCTCCTGGTGTTATTACCAAGCGATCCAATCGGGGTCTGAGTGGGTTGCCGTGGTAACGACGTAAAACGCAGTGCTGTGGCAGCATGAACTGCACCACGTCCGTCCCTCGGGATTAGATGTTGTCGCTTTGTGTCGAGTCGCGAGAGACGTTGCCGTTATGTGTCGAGGCCAAAGTGTCCGGACTGAGACGTGTCTGTAGAAATCCGACAGGAAACGCATTCTATGCCACCTCTAAATGCCGTTTTTAATTTTAATTTTTTTTCTGATTTCAGTTAAACTGCATACAATGTAGATATGCCAAAGTCAATCTGCATACCATGAGTCTGAACAGGGCCTCCCTACTTCTCTGTCTGCTTCCTTCTGTTGACAGTCAGGAGTTTCTCCAGATGTACTCAAAACAAGACGAAACCAGCTGAAACCGGAACAAACCAGTTCGAACCAGGTCATAGCTCTGACAGAAGAAAAGCCTCAGATTCATTGTACACATGAAACCCTCTTCCCACCGCTGGCCACACCCACCAGCCTCACTGACCACGCCCACACACCCCTCCTCCCACTTCTGGCCACACCCACCAGCCTCACTGACTACACCCACATCCCCCTCCTCCCACCGCTGGCCACACCCACCAGCCTCACTGACTACACCCACATCCCCCTCCTCCCACCACTGGCCACACCCACCAGCCTCACTGACTACACCCACATCCCCCTCCTCCCACCGCTGGCCACACCCACCAGTCCTACCACTGACCACGCCCACATCCCCTCATCCCACCACTGGTCACACCCACCCGCCTCACTGACTACGCCCACAGCCACTTCCTCTCATCGCTGGCCGCACCCACCAGTCCTACCACTGACCACGCCCACGGCCCCTTCCTCTCATTATTGGCCACACCCACATCCCACGACTGACCACACATCCCCCCCCCCCCCCCCTCCCACTGGACACACCTATAGCCCCTCCTCCCACAGCTACCATTCCGGCATAGATACTAGCATGAGCAAACATTAGCATGGGTTTCACACCAAGCTAGAGTGATGAGGAAGCATTGTGGAAGCGTTAGCAGATATGCTAAGAGTAGCAAGTCAGAATATCACTGGGGCTAACGTCGTCTTATAAATGGATGAACCTGACCTTGTGCTAAGGCCAAAGCCTCCAAGCATGATGTAGCATTAGCAATACGCAGCAGAAGCCCTCTAGCATATGCTCTTGCGACAGGGCTAATATTAGCATGCAAAAGCTAGGGGCTAGCACTAGCCCCCAGTGCTAGCACAACAGTGCCAAAATCAAATGCGGTAGCTAGCACTAGCTCCCAGTGCTAGCACAACAGTGGCAAAGGCCGTAGCTAGTGCCGGCTCCCAGTGCTCGCACAACAGTGGCTAAGGCCGTAGCTAGTGCCGGCTCCCAGTGCTCGCACAACAGTGCCAAAAGCTGTAGTTAGCGCTAGCTGCCAGTGCTAGCACAACAGTGGCAAAAGCAAAGGCCTTCGCTAGCGCTAGCTCCCAGTGCTAGCACAACAGTGGCAAAGGCTGTAGTTAGCGCCGGCTCCCAGTGCTAGCACAACAGTGGCAAAGGCCTTCGCTAGCGCTAGCTC
>NC_045177.1:73570-76070 GCF_900700415.2 Clupea harengus
GCTACCACACATCACACGATAGCATCAGTGCTACCACACATCACACATCACACGATAGCGTCAGCGCTACCACACATCACACGATAGCATCAGTGCTACCACACATCACACGATAGCGTCAGCGCTACCACACATCACACGATAGCGTCAGTGCTACCACACATCACACGATAGCATCAGTGCTACCACACATCACACGATAGCGTCAGCGCTACCACACATCACACGATAGCGTCAGCGCTACCACACATCACACGATAGCATCAGTGCTACCACACATCACACGATAGCATCAGCGCTACCACACATCACACGATAGCGTCAGCGCTACCACACATCACACGATAGCATCAGTGCTATCACACATCACACGATAGCGTCAGTGCTACCACACATCACACGATAGCATCAGCGCTACCACACATCACACGATAGCATCAGTGCTACCACACATCACACGATAGCATCAGTGCTACCACACATCACACGATAGCATCAGCGCTACCACACATCACACGATAGCGTTAGCACACGATAGCATCAGTGCTACCACACATCACACGATAGCATCAGTGCTATCACACATCACACGATAGCGTCAGTGCTACCACACATCACACGATAGCATCAGCGCTACCACACATCACACGATAGCATCAGCGCTACCACACATCACACGATAGCATCAGCGCTACCATGAATCACACGATAGCATCAGCGCTACCACACATCACACGATAGCATCAGTGCTATCACACGATAGCGTTAGCATCAGCGCTACCACACATCACACGATAGCATCAGCGCTAATCACACATCACACGATAGCATCAGCGCTAATCACACGATAGCATCAGTGCTAATCACACATCACACGATAGCATCAGCGCTACCACACATCACACGATAGCATCAGTGCTATCACACATCACACGATAGCGTTAGCATCAGTGCTACCACACATCACACGATAGCATCAGCGCTACCACACATCACACGATAGCATCAGCGCTACCACACATCACACGATAGCATCAGCGCTAATCACACGATAGCATCAGCGCTACCACACATCACACGATAGCATCAGCGCTACCACACATCACACGATAGCATCAGTGCTAATCACACGATAGCATCAGTGCTAATCACACGATAGCATCAGTGCTAATCACACATCACACGATAGCATCAGCGCTAATCACACATCACACGATAGCATCAGCGCTACCACACATCACACATCACACAATAGCATCAGCATCAGCGCTACCACACATCACACGATAGCATCAGCACTAATCACACATCACACATCACACGATAGCATCAGTGCTACCACACATCACACGATAGCATCAGCGCTACCACACATCACACGATAGCATCAGCGCTACCACACATCACACGATAGCATCAGCGCTAATCACACGATAGCATCAGCGCTACCACACATCACACGATAGCATCAGTGCTCATCACACATCACACGATAGCGTTAGCACATGATAGCGTAAGCTAATCCATGACAGACTTGCTTGTTGCTCTGCTCATTGCCCACCAATGAACTTAGGGCCCAACATGCGGTGGTATGTGAGACTAAAAGCATTTGGTGTATAAGATTTTACATGCAGAGGTATGTATGCGTGTAAATGCATTGGTGTATAAGATTTTAAATGCAGAGGTATGTATGCGTGTCAATGCATTGGTGTATAAGATTTTACATGCAGAGGTATGTATGCGTGTAAATGCATTGGTGTATAAGATTTGACATGCAGAGGTATGTATGCGTGTAAATGCATTGGTGTATACGATTTGACATGCAGAGGTATGTATGCGTGTTAATGCATTGGTGCATAAGATTTTAAATGCAGAGTTTGTATGCGTGTCAATTTAGTGGTATATAAAAGTGTAAGATAAGAGTGTGTGTGTGTGTGTGTGTGTGTGTGTGTGTGTGTGTGTGTATAAGAACAGTAATATGATGCAGTGTGTGTGTGTGTGTATAAGAACAGTAATATGATGCAGTGTGTGTGTGTGTGTGTGTGTATAAGAACAGTAATATGATGCAGTGTGTATAAGAACAGTGATATGATGCAGTGTGTGTGTATGTGTGTGTATGCATGCTATTGTGCTCATGGTATTAAAGCTGACATGAACTAATCATACCTGTGTGTTCTGTGTGTGTGTGTGTGTGTGTGTGTGTGTGTGTGTGTGTGTGTGTGTGTGTGTGTATTAAAGCTGACATGAACTAATCATACCTGTGTGTTCTGTGTGTGTGTGTGTGTGTGTGTGTGTGTGTGTGTGTGTGTGTGTTTGAACTAATCATACCTGTGTGTTCTGTGCGCTGTTCTTTGCATGTATGAAGGTGTGTGTGTAATAGAGTTTAAAAGAGAGAGTGTGTGTGAGAGTGAGTTTAAAAGTGAGAGTGTGTGTGAATGTAGCCTGGTTGAGAACAGTGTGTGTATGTCTTGTGTGTGGGAGAGAGAGAGAGAGAGTTTTA
>NC_045177.1:93570-99858 GCF_900700415.2 Clupea harengus
TGTGCGTGTGCGTGTGCGTGTGCGTGTGCCGTGGCCGTCAAATGCCATGACGTGAAAAGCCCTCTCTTTTTTTTTTTATAATTCACATTTTTTTATTTTATTTTGACACACAATGCAACATAACAATGACATAAGTATCCATGTTTTCTCCAAATACCATATCACACAAGGACATTGTTACAAAGCACAAACACAAAACAAAAAAACAAAAACAGACAATCACACAAACACAACACAGCAGCACAGCGATACAGATCACAATACCTCCTCCTCCCATGACACATACCATGATATACAGTACATTAGGTCTATCTTAACATCATTCCTACTTATCCCCCATCCTTAATATATGTCAGGAAACTATCCCACATAGCAGAGAACTTTGACACCGAGTCTCCCACCTTGGCCAGCATTAGTTCATAAGAGGCTGTACTCGTCATGAGCTCAATCCAGTCCTTATAACATGGCGCACTTGTAATCTTCCATTTCCTTAGAATAACTTTGGCTGCGTTAAGGGAGCCCGCGAGAGCTAGCCCCAACTGTGCCTTTGAAAGTCCAGCTGTTAGCACCGTTTTATCGCCAAGTAGGAATAAACGAGGTGAACTTGGCAAGGGCTGCTCCAGCCACTCTTCCATAGTCCCCAATCACTCGAGCCCAAAAAGGGGAGACCAGCGGACAGTCCCCACATGAGATGCAGAAAAGTACCCATGGAGCTCTTACATTTCCAGCACTCGTTACTTTGAATTAAACCAAGCCTCTTAAGTCTAACTGGAGTCCAGTAATATTTATGAATTATTTTATAGTGTATAAATTTGGTCTTTATATCTCTCACTGGCCCAACCCATGTTATGCACAATATTCTCCCAAACCTCTTGTTCCATTTCAATGCCTAAATCCTTTTGCCATATAATCCTCAGATTTTCACTTTCACCATACAGAGCATTAGCAGCCATTTTATAGAAAACAGAAGATGACTGCACCATCTTGGGAAGCTTCAAGAAATTCTGCAGGACACTTTCAACTTGTGCTGTATTACAACCTGTATATAATACACAACTGCGTAACTGAAGGTATTTCCAAAAGTCCCCTTTATCATTTAGATTATATTTTTCTTTTAGCCCTTGAAATGAATACAATATTCCCTCCTCAAATACATCTCTGATGGTGGCAATTCCCTTAGTATACCATGTTCTCCAGAAGACTGTCTTCTTCCTATTCTTAACCGCAGGGTTTTCCCCAAATGGATGATAACTCTGTTTGTATTGAGACATACGAAGCAATTTGTGGATTTTGTTCCAGACATCCCTTGAATGCTGAAGAATAGGATTAACTAGGTGGGCATTTGCTAGTTTTTGAGACAAAGCATCTATATAACTAAATGGGAAGGTCAGCGACTTCTCAATTTCCAGCCACCCAATGTCGAGTCCCTCTCCGACCAGTGTTCACACAATCTGACCAGTTCAAAGGAGATATTATACAGCTCTATATTTGGCAAAGCCAGTCCACCTCTGTCCCTTGTAGTAAACAACTTATTCAAACTGATCCTGGGCTTCTTCCCATCCCATAGGTAATCCCTAACTATATCATTGTATTGTTTGATCAACGATTCAGGAATAGTCAAAGGAATCATCATAGATATATAGTTAATCTTTGAAGAGACCATCATTTTAACTGTATTTATTTTGCCCCATAGAGATAAATTTATCATTTTCCACTTGGCAAAGTTGGTCTTGATATTTTGAAGGACTGGATCCATGTTAATTTGTACAAGCGTCTGGAAGTCTGTGGTTAATCTAATGCCCAGATATTTCATTCCTGATGGTATCCAAGTAAATGGAATTGAACAACCAACAGAGACAGGCATTACTTCTGATTTTTGCCAGTTGATTTTGTAACCTGACATTTTTGAGAAATTCTCAATAATATCCATAACACCTGGAATAGAAGAAGCTGGATCTGACAATATCAATAATGTGTCATCTGCATACAGAAACATCTTATGCATTTGACCTCCCGCCATCACACCTTTAATATTTAAATCGTCTCTTATAGCCACTGCCAGTGGTTCTACAAACAAGGTAAACAGTAGGGGAGATAAAGGGTCACCCTGCCTAGTCCCCCGTCCTAAATGAAAGAAGGGTGACATGGTACCATTAGTGAGAACAGCTGCCCGTGGTGCAGAATACAGAACCTTTACCCATTTGATAAATCCTTCCCCAAAGCAAAGGCCTGTAAAGTATATATCAAATACCCCCACTCTACCCTATCAAATGCTTTCATGGCGTCAAGGGAAAAAGCAGCAATAGGAGCCTCCTTTTTGTGATTTATCCACATAAGATGTAATAGGCGTCTAAGGTTATCAGCAGATGATCTGCCTTTAATGAAACCAACCTGGTCCTCATTGATGATTTTTGGCAAAACTTCTCAAGTCTCATTGCTAACACCTTAGACAAATATCTTACAGTCCACGTTTTCTAAGCTAATTGGCCTGTAGCTACTTGGTTCATATGGGTCCTTTTCCTTTTTCAGTAATATAGTTATTACTGCATCATTGAAAGTAGGGGGCAGTAGCCCCACCTCCAGTGCTTCTGTGTAAACCTTCGTTAGAATAGGTGCAGCAGGTCAATGTTGACCTTATAGTACTCCGCGCAAAAGCCGTCCAAACCAGGTGACCGTTGAGATTTCATTGTCAAGATAGCTGCTCTAACCTCAGATCATCTATAGGTGCGTCTAACATGTTTACTTGTGTTTGGGACACCTCGGGAATATCTATTTTAGAAAAGAAATCTGCATATTTAGCTTGATCTACAGACATTTCTGATCTGTATAAGTTCTCATAGAAATCCTTAAATATCCTATTAATTTCCACATTGTCCATTAACACCTCCCCTTTATCATTATTGATGGCTGGAATTAAGAGGCTAGCATCCTTTCGCTTCAATTGTGTGGCTAACAGCTTGCCAGCTTTCTCTCCACTTTCATAAAAGTTGGTCTTTAACCTGAAAAGGGCATACTCTGCTTTCTTATTAAAAATCTCATTAAAGCTGATATTTCAAATTACAGACTTCTTTAAATCTATGTTCACTATAACATTGTGCCAATTCAGTTTCCTTATTCTTAATCTGAGATTCTAGATCTTTAATCTTTAAATTGGCCATTTTCTTCCTATAACTGGACTGCGAGATGAGATATCCCCTGATATATGCCTTTCCCACACACTTGCAATCCTCTTTGTTGACCCCACATTTAGATCAAAAAAGTCCCTAAGGTAGATGTCCAAAGACGTCTTAAATGTGGGGTCCTGGAGAAGAGAGGCATTTAGTCTCCATCTGTTTCCAGTAGACCTACTTGACTTCAGCTTTACAATCAACTCTACTGGTCAGACAGAGCTATAGCTCCAATCTTACAATCACCTACCATCTCAGTCGATTTTCTTGAAACTAGAAAATAGTCAATCCTTGAGTGCGATTTATGCACATGTGAAAAGAAGGTGTATTCTTTTTCTCTGGGATTGACCAACCTCCATATGTCTAACCAGACCATGGTCCTTCATCATCAGCTGTATAGCCAATCTATCTTTGGCACTGTTTTATGATAAGTTGTTCGATCTAGATGAGCATCTTGTACCTGATTAAAGTCACCTCCTATAACTGTCTGAGCATCATCAAGTTCTCCCAAGGTCTTATTAACCATGTGAAAAAAGTTGCTATCATTCCTGTTTGGGGCATAAACATTACAGATATTAATCTTTACACCATCAATGGCAGCGTGAATACAAATCATCCCTGCCCTCATCATCTTTTTTCTGATTGAGCATCACTAAGTTTAACCTCTTGTGCACCAGTATTGCCACTCCATTTTTCTTACTACTGTACAAGTTATGAAATACCTGCCCTACCCAGTCTCGTTTGAGTTTATCTGCTTCTTTACCCTCCATATGAGTCTCCTGAATTAAAGCAATATCTGTTTGATGGGTTTTCAGATAGCTTAACCACTTCTTTCTTTTTACAGGATTCTGGGAACCATTGATATTCCATGTAATGATCTTTATAACTTTAGCCATTAGGTAATGCTAACATCATTTAGATGCATGTGTAACCATACAAGAGGAGAATGCCCATCTGCTTTCTGTGCTGTGCATGCTACATAAAACCTAATCCTACACTGAAAACAAAAACTTAAAACACTTAAACTTAAAACAACCCCCAAGACCCTCCACCCCAATCCCTCAAAAACTTCCTTTTGCAAAGAAATATCCCCACCCACACATGGTCCATAAGGCACAACAACCAGATGCCTCCAGACTCTGCCCAACCCCCTATCTTATATGTCACCCCTGCAGTAAACATTTGCAAAATACTACCACTCTTAATACAACTCAAATTTTGTCCAGACATTATCATTGGCGAGCCATCACATTCTCATGTCAAAATGCTGCTGTTAGGCCTATAACGCATATGAACAACGAGCAGAAAAACAAATGAAAATAAGCTAAATGAAAATCAAAATTGGGCTAATGTACCGAGCCTAAATATCACATTGGTCTTTGTAGCCAAGGCTACCGTTGAGCACAACATTATGGCGCTCCCTTTAAGACCAAAAAAAGAAAAATAGAATCCAAGACCCAAGTTCATCGCCAGAAGTAAAATAAATCCCTGTTCTGTCCTTTGTCTTCAGCTCAATATGCCATAGCAGATACAACTCCATAGAAACATATTCAAAAGTGACGCGCTCACTCCTGCAACTCCATCTTAGGTTTAATCGGAGCCGTCCTTCCCTGACTGCAGTCCCGCTTCGCAAAGCAACTCCAAAGCTCCGCTGGGTTCCGTAAAGCTCACCCTTTCTCCCTTCCACGTAAAACGAAGAACGGCCGGGAATGCCAATGTGAAACGAACATTCAGCTCGTGCAATTTCTTCCTGACTTCGGTAAACTGCTTTCTTTTATCAGCGACCTCCTTGGTCATGTCAGGAAATACAGAGATGTTAGAATCGTTCCAATGAATTCCATCACCTACCCGAGCCTTTGCCTTCGCTGCTGCCCAAACACGTTCCTTCTCCAAAAGATTCTGAAAGCGGATAATGACCGGGCGAGGCGGCATATTTCCAGTTGGTATTTTGGATGAGGCTTGGTGTACCATTTGTAGCTCAGAGTCTGTTAAATCCACTTTCAAGGCCTCAGAGAAAAAGGACATCACACGCTCACGAAGTTTTGACGGACTTTCTTTATTTTCTTTCAGTCCAAAGATTCGCACATTGTGGCGCCTCTCTCTGTTGGCCATGTCGGTTATCATCCCACGGAGCTCTGAGCACTCTTTAGCACTCATTTTCGTCTTCCAATACAGAAACACGACCTTCAGCCTCATTCAGTCGTTGAAAAATAGATACAACATCCGTTTTCATTTTACCTTGAGTAGTCTTGACATTTGTAACATCAGCTTGCAAGGTTGTTAAGGTGCCACTGAACCGGGCCATCTCATCCATCGCTTTCTCAAGTGCTGCCTGTAATTCAGCAAACCCAGGCGGTGTCATGGCAGTAACGGTTTTCGACTCCTTTGGCTTGGTCTCAGCCCCAATTGAGTCCTTGACTCCACTCCCTGTGTTAGCAATGGCTAACGGCCTTGGCTTAGCAGCCCTCAGTTTCGAAGTTACACTCATAGTTATCTTGTTTTAACTTTTACTAAACGTTTAATTCACGTGTAGTAGTATTCCCGCATCTATTAAATACTATTAAACACTATTATGGGGTCAGTTGACGCATATATTCAGACTAATTTCGGGGGTTTGTGCAGAGCAGCTTTTTCACACGTCCATCTCGTTCCGCGGTCTCACGTGACTCCGAAAAGCCCTCTCTTAAAGCCACGGTTTTGGATTGTCCCTTCTGGGCTCCTGTAGAAACATGGCGGGCTCCGTGGAAGAGGACCCGCTTCCAATGTACTGTAGATACGAAGAGCTTGTTACAGTGTAGATACGAGGGGTGTGAGTGTGTGTGTGTGTGTGTGTGTGTGTGTGTGTGTGTGTGTGTGTGTGTGTGTGTGTGTGTGTGCACGCGTGTGTTTTTGTGAGGACCCGCTTCCAATGTAGATAAGAAGAGCTTGTTTCAATGTAGATACGAAGGGCTTGAGTGTGTGAGTGTGTGTGTGTGTGTGTGTGTGTGTGTGTGTCCAATGTAGATACTGTCATATAATGTGTACATGTATATGTGACCTTATGAGTGACGTCACCGGAAATAAGATCACGCGAGATACGTTAGTCTTATGTTGATGCTAAAGTGATAAGTTGGATTTACCT
>NC_045177.1:135358-137858 GCF_900700415.2 Clupea harengus
ATTGGGGCGCTACAATGACTTTTAATATGGAGAATCGCCTCCGTGCCATTGCCATACCAGGGTCCGTAGGCATATTACTGCTAAATGTAGCCTGAAGCCGCTCGGTTTCTACTGTCTGCCGAACTAGTAAATAGCTTATTTGCCGTTCTTGCTTTGTCTTGTGTTGCACTTGCTTGATGTTTGACTGTGTTAGGACAGTTGTTGACTAACTAGTTCGTCATAATGTCAAAGTCAGCACATTTCAAGAGATTTTGTTTGTTTTAGCCGCTAGCATATCGTTAGCGATTAGCAATTGTTCCGTTATGCTACTTTAATATGAGTTTTCGTCAACAGTGGCTCTCTTCCATAAAGTTTTGATCGGTGAAGAACCCGGGCAACAGTTGTTGTATGCAGAGTCTCTCCCATCTCAGCTTGTAACTCCTTCAGAGTAGTCATAGGTGTCTTGGTGGCCTCTCTCACTAGTCTCCTTCTTGCACGGTCACTCAGTTTGTGAGGACGGCCTGCTCTAGGCAGATTTACACATTTGCCATATTCCTTCCATTTCTTGATGATGGATTGAACAGAACTCCAGGGGATGTTTAGTGCCTTGGACATTTTTTTGTATCCTTCCCCTGACTTATACTTTTCAATAACCTTTTCTCTGAGTTGCTTGGAGTGTTCTTGGGTCCTCATGGTGTAACGGTAGCCAGGAATACTGATTACTGAATACTGACCAGTGAATGGACCTTCCAGACACAGGTGTCGTTATACTACAATCACTTGAGACACATTCTCTGCACACTGATCCCCATTTCACTAATTGTGAGACTACTAGCACCAATTGGCTGGACCTCTGTTGAATTAGGTCAGTCACTTTAAAGGGGGTGAATACTTATGCAATCACTTATTTTTCATTACATATTTTTATTGAATTGAAATTACTGTGTGGAAATCTGTTTTCACTTTGACATTAAAGAAGGCCTTTTTGTAGTTTTTGTTTGTCAAAAAAGCCAATTTATATTGACCATGATTGATTTATAAAAGCAATAAAAGGGTAAAACATCCAAGGGGGTGAATACTTATGCAAGGTACTGTGTGTAGATATAGTGTATGTAGATAGTGTGTGTTGTGTGTGTGTGTAGATATAGTGTATGTGGATATAGTGTGTGTGTGTGTGGATATAGTGTGTGTGTGGATATAGTGTGTGTGTGTAGATATAGTGTGTGTGTGTAGATATAGTGTGTGTAGATATTGTTACGTGGACGGCTCAATGAAAGGGGAGGCCACGCAGAATTTATAATAATAATACTATTTAATAAGTTATTTATTAAATGGTACAGGTTTATATTTATATTATATTTGAAGCAAAACGTGTGGTGAATAGAAACCAAAGATGTAATGTAAAGTCAGTTAACAACGACGACAACCCAAAATCCAACGAGTATCCAAATCCAACGAGTATCCAACAAACCAACGATAACCAAATGCCGGAAAGTCAAAGCTCTCCCGTCTGCCGTCTGATCAGGGCTTTTGTAGCCCAGCCAATCAACGATACACTGGTCCCCAATCACCTGCTGTAGAGAGAGAGAACAGGCATGCAATGTGTGTGTGTGTGTGTGTGTGTAGATACACCTGTCCCCAATCACCTGCTGTAGAGACAGAGAGAACAGGCATGCAAATATCACAGGGTCTAGGGTCGTAACAATATAGTGTGTGTGTCTGTGTGTGTAGATATAGTGTGTGTGTGTGTGTGTGTGTGTGTGTAGATATATGTGATGCCAAATGACAGCCTGATGGTTTCTGCCAGGTCTGTGTGTGTGTGTGTGTGTGTGAGAGAGAGAACAGGCATGCAAATATCACAGGGTCTAAGAATATAGTGTGTGTGTCTGTGTGTGTGTCTGTGTGTGTGTCTGTGGGTGTGTATGGGCTGATGGCCTTTAGTTTTTCAATCTGCAATGTGGTCTCTTACTTTATTACTTCCTTCTTTAACAAGGAATCAAAAATATATATATATATATTATTTATATAAATGTCTCACTGGAATACTTTACTATTTTCAAGAAGTGTTCGACAATATGAAATATGACATTTCCTGGTGTGTGTGTGAGTATGTGTGTGTGTGTGTGTGTGTGTGTGTCTGTGTGTGAGTATGTGTGTGTGTGTCTGTGTGTGTCTGTGTGTGTCTGTGTGTAGATGGAGGAGTTGGATCTTCCTCAGATGCAGAGAGAAGTGGAAAGTCTGAAACTGCAACTTCAGACCAACAGAGAAAAATCCTCTGTGACTGTTGCAGAGTGAGTCCCACGCACACACACACACACACACATCATGGACACACACACACACACAGAGACACACACTCACAGAGACACAGAGACACACTCACACACACACACACACACACTCACACACACACACACACACAGACACACACACACACACAGACTAACCCATGTGTACTTGTTGTGTAGCTTGGTGAAATGGATTGAGGAGGGTGTGGCCAACGATCCCTTCCTGAATGCTG
>NC_045177.1:160358-162210 GCF_900700415.2 Clupea harengus
AGAAATCAGTACAGTTATTCAGCACAGAAGGGCTAGCGTCAGCTACGGATCAGCCAGCTTGGAATGGCTAAACTAGCTATGCTAACTGAAGCTATGCTAACTGAAGCTATGCTAAGTGAAGCTATTTATGCTTGACTGAAGCTATGCTAACTGACGCTATGCTAACTGAAGCTATGCTAACTGACACTGTTCACTCACCTTCCCACTCAGCCAGCATCTCCAACTCGTCGGCAAACTGCTGCTCGAATTCGTCCTCAATCCCGTACATCTCGTCGTATTCATCCATCTCTGTTGTGGACCTGGCTTTTTCCAACTGTTCAAGTTAAATTGTTAAGTCTAGGCAGAAGCTTATCAAGTCACGAAACTAGGCAAAGCACAGAAGTTTCTCTACGCCACAGAGTTCGCGCAAAAATATTTGACGAAGATTGCGTATATCCGGTTTTACGTAAGCGTCAAGCAAGACTCCACGTAACTGGTGGGCCGTACTGTCACTCAAGTAAATATTACCCAATGACTCTCTATGTAGTCTCAGTCAATGGCATTATCAATAGTATCTCAGTTGCAGATCCTGCCGATAACATGCATGCAAAACCCGACATCATCCTGTAATATGAGTTTTTTTTACATGGTACGAAAACCATCCTGTGATGGGGTGACGTGTGACCCTACATACAGAGGATAACAAGACAATAAACCTACTTAGGTTTAGAAAATCATACTTCCGTCTGTCGACTAATTTATAACTGTCACGACCATAGACATATATACATTTGCATGTCTATGGTCACGACGCGACAGTTCATTTAAACTTAATTTTACCACAAACGAGTGGTAGGTTTAGATTTCTTGGACTTCACAGACACAGTTAATTCATTTAGAGTCGGCTGGATCAGGAGATGTCTTATACATCCCATTTCCTTATGGTATTTTATCCCCAATCATATATTTAACAAGATTGGTGTGGTCTTTCTTTTGTTTAAAATGTAACTATTCCCCTAACTAATTACCTGTCATGTTGTCTAAATTTCACCAACAATGTCTTCTTGCATGGAAACTGTGTTTCATTCTCACCTCATAAAACACTCATTTGGAACAATGCCGATATTAAAGTTAAAAATAAATTCCTGTTTTTTCTCTAGATGGTTTGAGAATGGCATTCATAATATTATTTCTTTGTTTGATAGTTCTGGCACTATACTGACATATGAAGAATTTCTGTCACGTCATGGCCTCCCAGTCCCATTTAGGGAATTGAACTCAGTCACTAAAGCTATCCCTAAGGGATTAACCCAACTTATCAAAAGTCACCTTTCTTTTGGTATGGACAATGCAACACAACATAAATTACTTTTGAATGGGATTGATGTGATAGACAGAAAGATAGACACACACCACACACCAACACACCAACACACACACACACACACACACACACACACACACACACACACACACACACACACACACACACACACACACACAACACACACACACACACACACACACACACACACTCTCTCTCTCACACACACATACACACACACACACACACACACACACACACACACACACACACACACACACACACACACACACACACACACACACACACACACTCTCTCTCTCTCTCTCTCACACCCAGTCAGCACCGTCACCCACATGACCTTAACCACCTGCATTAGGGTGCCTGTGTGTGTGTGTGTGTGTGTGTGTGTGTGTTAGGGTGCCTGTGTGTGTGTGTGTGTGTGTGTGTGTGTGTGTGTGTGTGTGTGTGTGTGTGTGTGTCTCCACCTTCTCCAAAACACCTGCCTGCTAACTCCATCTGTGTGTGTGTGTGTGTGTGTAGACAGTA
>NC_045177.1:162400-169900 GCF_900700415.2 Clupea harengus
TTGTAAGATGGATGGTGTATATTATAATTCACAACCATCTTGTTAACATACCCTTCTTATTCTTTGCCGACTTCACCCTTTTCCCCACTTCCACCATTGGAGGATCTTATAAAATCAGGAACACAAAATAAAGATTAGTGATCAGTTGTTAATCTGCACATACTGTACAGTAAGTGAGAATGGATCATCTTTTGCACATGCAACACATGACCTTGACCACGACAAATTTCTGAAAGTTTATCATTTAAGAAAAACAAAAATATTGTGACATATAAGTACTTAGCAAATTGGGTTAAATGGCTTCTGTTTTCAGTGCAACCGATATCTAATAGACAAGCCGAAGCAGGATTTGTCTTGGACATAATGAATGATCTGTTCAGTAACTCTACGTCAACATACTCCTCTTTGCTGGCTCCACTGCCACCAGCTCTCCATTAAAAGAAAGTGTTTCGTTAAGGATGAGGAAAGTTTATGAAACTGTAGGAGTCAAAACCATCTTGTTAACTTACTTTTCTTTGCTGGCTCCACTGCCTCCATTTCAGGATCAAATTCATCTTCATCAATTTCATTGGACTCTGCAGCGGCCTGCTTCCTGTTGGTCCGGTCTCGGGTAGTGGGTTTCTTCCCTGATGATTACAGATAGATAACATGTTAGGGGAAGGCATCAAACTAACTGAATGGTTGCTAAGCTAAAGGAACGCTATGGTAGAATCAAATCAAAAGCCAATATAAATCTGTGTGGTGGATTGTGTGTCTTACAGTTTTGGTAATCAGTAATGCTTTTCAGTAATCAGTTTTCAATAATGGAATCTCAGAAGTTCATACATAAGTAATGTACATGCTCATCTCAATATACCTTACCTGCTGAGGTAGGTGGTTCAGGTGTGGTGCTGCTGACCTCTTCCTGGCCAGCTGCCAAAAAACAGAATACAAAATGAGTTCAGTGAAGAGTTGACAACATACCAGAATTTGTTTAACATTGTCAAAAAAAAAGAATACATACAGCTGTTGGAAAATTCTAGTTCATCCAGACTTCGGTTCTTGTAATGTTCTGGGCCCTGACCCATCGCAATGAAAAGTTTACTCAGCTTTCCAAGCTGCAACGTGTTCTCTGACAGTCTATAGTATTCACAATGAACACGGATATCATGGCCCATGAATTTGGCCACCTGTTCCAGCTCTTGGGCATTAAGATTCATCAGTTGACACATAGTGGCCACATGTTTTCGTAAAGTGGTCGATCTTAGACGTTCAGGGTTTTTTGCTTGGCACTCAGATGCATACTTTTTTAAGCAGTCATATCCACGAATGTGACTTAGGGAGGGCTCACATCTTGCAAATACATAGGGGTTTGCAGGTCAATTTTGGACATCTCCCGGTTCTTGATGAGCAGCTCAATACTGGCGACAATGTTCTTAGTAAGAAGAATGGGCACTTTTTTCCCCCTTTTCCCTCGAATTTCAATCCTTGTCAGTCTTTTGGTGAGATTTTGTTCCAACTTGGTCAGACTCTTGAGCACATCATCATTCAAAGGGGCTTTGCTCCGTTTGTCAAAGGTTTCGATCAGTAACTTGGACACCTCCCCCTGTCGTCTTCTATTGAAAACAATGATCTGAGCCAGGGTGCATTCCATCAATTTCCTGTAGGTTGCTTGGGAATGACTGACTTCTAGTTGTTCCTTTGCATCTTGCTCTACTTTGCTAAGATGGTTCTGCAGCTTTACCACATCTTCGCTAAGGGGAATTGCTTCATCCTTGTTCCACCTCTTCTGCTCAAGGGATGTGCGTGCACGAACTGATATGTATGTTTGCCAGGAGGAATCCATCACTTCTGCAAATTTCTTTGAGTCTTCCTCTGACTCTTTATCTCCCTTCATCAAACTCTGGCCAATTAGCACTTCAGCCGCTCTTTTCAATGAGTATCCTATTTTGAGGGCTGTAGCTGGCTTAGCAAAGTTCTCACTATCTTCACTATACCCAGCAACTTTCTTGGCACCTTCAACAGCCAGTTCAAATTGACCTGGTTTGCACAAGTCTTTCAATGTTTTCACTGTGGGGTCTATCTTCCTTACTTCTAACAACAATCTTCCTAACTCCCTCATCCTTTGGGACATGTAGCCACGCTGGCTCTTTTCATGGCCATGTTTTGCATACAATGAGTCTCCAAATTTGCAGATTAAGTCATCATTTCTAATGCAAAAAGAAACTGCATCTTGTTGCATACTACATATAATTTTCTGGCAACCGCTAGAGGCTGAATTTGGGATAGGTATTAACTCAGATGCATTTGCCTGCACTCTTTGCCTAGTTTTAGATGTCTGTTTCTTACTCTTGCATTTGGCCTGGTGCTTCCACAGCTCTTTTCCTCACAAAGAATGCCAAGCAATACTTACATGGCAAATAGTCAGAAACATCTGATCCGGTTGGGGGTTGCCTCCATGTGACAACTTCTCCCTGGCCACACTTCATTGCTGCAATATTGTGTTGGTAGTTACCTTTGTGTCTCAGCTCGTCAAGTAAATGCCTTCTTGTTTTTTGAGCCTTTGGAATAGCTAAGGGCTTTGGCTACATCTATTTCACCTCCATGTTTCCGTTCTAAATGTCTAGCCATTTTCCCGTTCGGCTTTTCACAATAGACACAATAATGTTTTTGTCCCAGACTCGCTTTCCTTTTTTAGCATTTGAGCTAGCTTTGACTGTCAGAGACTGGGCATCACAGTGTGGATTAGATGAGGGTGATGTTGAAGGTGAGAGCAAACCTTCATCCTTTGAGCCTTCAGAACTTTCCAAGTCCTCTGAGTCTGAGCTCTGTTGCGCCGGTGCAAAATCTTGGATCAAGCGTTTTATCTTCCAGGTCAGAATCCTCATCAGAAGCCTCATAATTCTGTGAGACAAAAGGTCAACAAGCAAAAGAGAATGTTTCAACAAAGTGCTAAGCAGGGGTGATGAAGATAAATTATCAGACTGATAAAATGAAACAACACTCAGCTCCCATTTTCTCTTAAATTGTAGTAAAAATAATATAATTTGTGTAGTGCCTATAGAGAGCTTGTCTCTCTACCATTTTGTTCACAAATTGCTAAAATAATACAGTACTTAACACTTGTGAAATAACAAAAGATGCTAATCAAATATGATGATTACTAGTACAGTGTTTTGAAAGGATCATGATATAATGCTATCTCTTACATGCAAGATAATTTAATATAACACAACGCCCCTGATGTTTGCCATTGGCATGCTAACTGCAGAGAGAGCTATGTGTATGAACCGAATATAATAATGAAGTGCTCAATGCACACATTTGACCAGAAGCAAAGCAATGACTAATCATACTCAAATTTGGGAAAATTGTTGAGAAGTACACTAGCAACCCATGACCATACAAGATAAATAATACAATGAAAAACCTCCCCCCAGGGCTTACCAGTCTTTGATTCCTCTCCACAGGTTTCTTCATAGTCTATGAAT
Source organism: Clupea harengus (assembly GCF_900700415.2). NCBI lineage: Eukaryota > Metazoa > Chordata > Actinopteri > Clupeiformes > Clupeidae > Clupea > Clupea harengus. Next base: position 165,871 of record NC_045177.1, read on the forward strand.
AGAGGAAAAGCCAGTCAGACATTTACAGTAAGCTGAATTCTATGAAATGGTGTGTGATAAAGAATGTGCGCGCAGTCTGTGTTACCATGTCACCTTATTAGCTACATTTTACCATTTCATAAATAATGAGGATATGCTTCAGGAAATCATTTTGCTTCCACTTTAGATTCAAATAGATTGACAATAGTCCAAGCCCATGGTGCTATCATGTATGGTTCAAAGATTATCAAGGTTTACCTCTTTACATATATATGCAAACTACTGAAATGTATATCAATAGAATCTATGAACTAACCAGTGGTCAGAAATGGAACACACAAATTATGAAATTCAGTTTTTCTATTATAACTATTCATTTTTATTATACAACTACATACCATTCTTTTGTTTTTATTATTAAAACTGTCCACAAATATGTTTAATAGTGTGTTTAACTTCTATTGGCCCACCAATGGAGGCTGCGTTGGAAATCAAACTTTTGTCAGCATTTTGAGTGGACATTTCATTAGCATTTGTACAGGTGTATTCGTGCACGTCGGGCTGGCCCTCGCACCGGAACGACAGTTTACAACCGCACCGGTTCATCAATGATAATATTAATATTTTTATATTCGAGATGCAACACAAATCTATCCGCTCTCCTCCGAACGAGCTGAGCTTTCATTGATAAACCAATGCGGTTGTCTGCCTTTCCCGAGGCTCTGCGGTCTACTGGTACTCGTTCAAACGGGTAGACAAATCAAATAATAGCCTACACCTGTGTAGGTCCTCAACATAGCAGATATTTTAATACATTGAAAGCCATGAATACTGAAAATGGAATGTTATGCTCAAAATCACCGCCGACTGATGAAGTCAGGATGCATACGCAAGTTGAGTGATTGGCAGCTGGCCGCTCTGTCCATTCGCGCACCTCACAGTTGCGTATTGTTCAGACAAGAAGACACGCTTATCAACTCGATTACTATTGATCAAAACAGAACGAGGTTTCGGCTGTAGCCTATACTTGAAACATACTATTGAGACCATATTCGCTTACATGCATTGCACGCGTGATGAATTGCGGCTTAATGGTGTTTTGAGCCCTCACCGTCGACTTCAAGGCAGCAGCTGCCTGGAAGGCGCATCCCACCCCCTGAGCGAAATAATTCATATCTATGAATAACAGCTCACCTTTATCTTTTTAACCAGATTTGTAAACAGGTCGCGATCAATATTTTGCAGTACAATAGGCTACCTTGGTTAAAAATCGAATTACGGTAGATGCATGCTAGTTCTACAGTTGAATTTGCAATGACAAGAGACATAGCCAGTTAACTACACAACCTTAATATGTTTAACTTACAGCAATAATAAGAAACCGAGGGAGAAATATAAAGACTTACCTTTTATTCTCTCTTCCAATGTGCGTAGCATGCAGCTACAGCAGTGTCTTCAATGTGTGTCCTCGCTCTCCTATCCAACTTTCCCACGATGACTCGCATACAATGTATCTAAAATAAACGGCTTTGCAATCAGCAAGATTTTTGAAAAAGCTCACAAGAGGCCAATAATAATAATAATAGTAGCCTAATGGTAGCAATAATAACACATATAATAACATAATTGGTAGATTATCATTAATTATAATAGTAATAATATAATGATGGTGATAATAATGATGATTATAATAATAAGAAAGCATGCAGGCTCACATAACTGCTAATAATAATAGATTACTAATAGGCCTACTACTGCTGCTGATAATAATAATAATAATAATAATAATAATAATAATAAATAGTAGTAGTAATAATAATTATAATTGTCTGTATGGGTATTGTGCAGAGAAAGCTGATGCTAGCGAAAAACTGCAATTGTGCTAGTTGGCTAAGTAGTTCTACAGTTGAATTTGCAATGACAAGAGACATAGCCAGTTAACTACACAACCTTAATATGTTTAACTTACAGCAATAATAAGAAACCGAGGGAGAAATATAAAGACTTACCTTTTATTCTCTCTTCCAATGTGCGTAATATGCAGCTACAGCAGTGTCTTCAATGTGTGTCCTCTCTCTCCACGCTCTCCTATCCAACTCCAACTTTCCCACGATGACTCGCATACAATGTATCTAAAATAAACGGCTTTGCAAACTGGTCTGTGCATGGCCCAGCCCCTTTTTTAGAGAAGAGGGTGCATCTTCCAGTATAGTCTAGGCCAGGGGTTCTCAATTAGAAACCCAAAAGGTCCACTCGCCAAATTTCCATTCAGTCCAGGGTCCGGAACAGTGACGGTCAAAATCCAAAAACATAACTCCAACAAAAACGTTCGAACTACCGTATGCACAAAAGGTTATGTGGTCTGGCCTTATTTGTGTGAAAGGTGACACTTTTTTGTGGTTTAAACTTGGGCATAAAAGGTGTGAAGGCCAGGCGGAGGCACTGATGTAAGTGTTCATTGGGTGTGCTCCTGTATTTGTTTTTCACCATATTCATGGTTGAAAAGGCAGACTCACAACAGTATCTCTATCCTAAACTGTTGTGTTATAATGCATATTTTCAGTTTAAGTACATTGAGAGCAACCTTGTATATGAAAATGTACTTGGCCAATAAATTGACTGATTCTGATGTATGTTGAGGTATGCACGCTCTTGTTGTGTGGCTGATCTAACTATTACACTGCATGTTGCTTGGTATGATTGCAGATGGTTTATTTTTCTGCCCCTTACCTCAGAGTTCTGCGGGTATTTTTGTTCAAAGTGTGCATGCTTTGTTTCATAGTGACGTTTCACGTTACCACTTTTGACAAGGGCAACCGTCTCGTTACAGATTAAACACATCGGTTTTGTGCTCCCCACAGGCCGCACAAATGCATACTTGTCAGTCCACTCTGTCTTAAATTCGCGATTTTTGGAATCAACTTTTCTCTTTTTGCAGGGTTTAAAGCACGCCATGATTTTCGTTTGCTGAGAAAAAAAATACCGTTCACAAATCTATCTGCCGGCATTGTTGCCATTGACACACACAACCTGCGTGACCCACAGAGCTCGCGGCCAACATTGAGTGAGTGAGTGAGTTGTCATAGTGATGTTGTTATTACAGCTCCTGATTGGACCTCTGGATTGGACACAGAAGATAGAAACCACATCGAGTAGGAAAAAAATATATAGCGCGAAATCACGCACCAATGAAACCTCGCTTGATCATGATTAAATTAGAATGTTGATTTTGGCTCGGTCCAAATTTGATTGCGTCTGGGTCCGGATCCGGACCGCGGTCCGCCTATTGAGTACCCCTGGTCTAGGCAAAGTAGCGTTTTACGACAGACTAATTGTAAAATATTTTTTTTCAGCATAGATCATTTCTATGAGGTGTCCAGAACAACATACTAAAAGTCCTAAGAAATCCTAGTTGAGGAAATATGTTTAATTCTCATCAATCTGAGATGTGTGCTAATAATGCATGGCAAAAATACACCTCAAAAATTTAATTTTTTCCTTTACTTCTATCAAAATGAAACTTTACACAATGAAAGTACCCATGAAAAGTAAAAAAAAAAGTTTCTTTTGAAATTCATTTGAATATGCACATGAGCTCCACACTTATTGAATATGTCCTAATTTGCATAGGCAGAAACACCATTCATATGTATGACAAATACATTGGCCCAATCTTCATCCAATCATCCTACTGCCAATGGGAGATGGCAATGCTGCTTTTAGACTGGCCTCTAACCTGAATACTGCCTGGCTTGGTAGTAGCTGCCAGGGGTATGGTGTTTCTGCCTATAGAATTAGGACATATTCAATAAGTGTGACGCTCATGTGCATATTCAAATTAATTTCAAGAGAAACTTGTAATACAAAAAAAGTTACTTTTCATGTATACTGTAAAGGAAAAAATTAAGCCTATTTGGGTGTATTTTGGGCATATTCGGTTAGTGTATAGCTCATTTGCATAATACAATTCATTTTCAAAGAAACTTTTCATGGGTACTTTCATTGTGTAAAGTTTTATTTTGATAGGAGTAAAGAAAAAAATTACATTTTT
>NC_045177.1:184900-197400 GCF_900700415.2 Clupea harengus
TTAGCAGATTACAGACTAATTGACAAAATGTGAAGTTTACAGGCTAGATGAAACAAACCAAAATAGCTGAAGCTAACTGGCGGATGTTTACTAGCTGAAGCTAACTGGCGGATAATAACTAGCTGAAGCTAACTGGCAGATGTTAACTAGCTGAAGCTAACTGGCAGATGTTAACTAGCTGAAGCTAACTGGCAGATGTTAACTAGCTGAAGCTAACTGGCGGATGTTAACTAGCTGAAGCTAACTGGCAGATGTTAACTAGCTGAAGCTAACTGGCAGATGTTAACTAGCTGAAGCTAACTGGCGGATGTTAACTAGCTGGCGGTTACAGACAAGTAACAGACAGCACCTACTCCTAATCAGTGTTCCTACTACCTCCCGTCATTACGGCACCATCTAGGCTGCTTTGGAGAAAAACGGACAACATGAACTAATAAGACAAAGATCTTTATTAAATTTGTAATATTAAAGATGATAAAAAAACAAACACCTGGTAAACACAGAACTTTCTCATATTATACAGATGGAGAGAATAAACAAATAAATCCACACCGAGAGAGACAGACAGACACACAGAGAGAGAGAGAGAGAAACGCACAGAGACAGAGCGCAGTACATGATCAACTGACAAGGCCTCCAAACTACCACTATCCCACAATTCATCAGGAGACTGACAGGGCTCTAGACAGACCACTTCCTGTGACCGGAGGTCTGAGGGTATATGCGTGTGTGAGGGTGTGTGTGCCAAAGGGGGATGGATGGATGTCCGTGTGTGTGTGTGGTCTCAGCGCTGTGCAGGGGCGGTCTTGCAGGCCTGCAGCTTCTCCACCATGTTGCGGGCGTAGCGCAGGCGGCTGGCCAGCTCGCGGCTGCAGCCAAACTCCTCCATCACGCTCATGCGGTACGTGCGGAACTCGCGCCGCTCGTCGATGTAGGTCACCGATCCCATCAGAGGGCACAGGATCACCTTAGTGTGGTCCTACACACACACACACACACACACACACACACACACACACACAGAGAGAGAGTCAGCATGGGTGAGCAGAGGGGTACAGTGACACTAACACAGACTGCATTGAGGATAGAGGTGGAGACGTGGACAGACACACACACACACACACACACACACACACACAGAGACAGACAGACTGCTTAAAGACACAGGAGCTCTAACAGAGTGTTTCAGACCGAGGGTGAAGAGAGATGTACAGGATAAGAAGAATGTTAAATGTTTTAGGAAAATTGAAGCATGTGAACGGCTTGACGGCTAGTGGGAGCGGCTGGCGTGTTTATCGGACCATCACACGAACATACAACATCAAGAGGATTATGAAGAATATATCTAAAGTAGTTGCTTAGAAAAACAAAACATGCCTCAAAAATGAGCTAATTGTTGCGTAGCGTTGTTTTTAAACTAACTTACATATGGACATACGAAGGACCAGTACTCAGACCAGCCAGTCCCGCCCAGACTAGTTACTGCCACTAGGCGATTCAGGCCGAAACGCCCACCGAAACACAACCGCCTTTACAGCACAGCGTTACCAAACACAGCAACAACTGGGCCGTTAGCGTTTGCTAGGCTGGCTAGTGTGTGCCTCCCGTTTGCCAAAGCAGGAAGGGTTTTACTGGATTTAGAAGACTGGATTTCAACCAGCAGCCATTCAACCCTAACCCAGGAAGCATATAATAATAATAATAATAAATAATAGTAATAAAAAAAAAAAAAAACTTTATTTATATAGCACCTTTCATGCAAAAGAATGCAGCTCAAAGTGCTGAATATGCTCAATATGCATGCATGGAGCGGACGGACGGACGTGAAGTGCCCTCTGACCTGGAAGAAGTTGATCTGCACGCTGCCGTTGCTGAGGTGGAGCACGATGGCGCTCTTGGTGCGGAACCAGTGGCGCAGGAAGGGCAGGCGCGTCAGCTGGTCTCCGTCCCGCGGCGTGATGTTGGCGCCCGCCTTCAGCAGGTGCTCACTCATGTAGTTCCTGAAGTACTTCAGCAGCGTGATCTACAAACACACACACACGGTCAGGTTCATGTAGTTCCTGAAGTACTTCAGCAGCGTGATCTACAAACACACACATACGGTCAGGTTCATGTAGTTCCTGAAGTACTTCAGCAGCGTGATCTACACACACACACATACGGTCAGGTTCATGTAGTTCCTGAAGTACTTCAGCAGCGTGATCTACAAACACACACACACACACACACCACACGGTCAGGTTCATGTAGTTCCTGAAGTACTTCAGCAGCGTGACACACACACACTGTCAGGTTCATGTAGTTCCTGAAGTACTTCAGCAGCGTGATCTACAAACACACACACACACACTCTCTGTCAGGTGCTCACTCATGTAGTTCCTGAAGTACTTCAGCAGCGTGATCTACACACAAACTGTCAGTGGGTAGAACTCTACAGGACTTATTCCAGCCCAGAACAACCTGTGTGTTTAGGGTTCATAGGTGACACACACACACACACACACACACACACACACACACACACACACACACACACACACACACACACACACACACACACACACACACACACACACACACACACACACACACACACACACACACTCCTTGGGGGGGGGGGGGGGAGGATTTCATAGACACACACATTGGCCCGAGTAGATGGGTAGGACGGGCACACACACACACACACCTTCTTTGCCAGAGTTGATGGGTAGGTGCGGACACTGAGGTAGGACTCGGCGGAGTTGCGGTCGATGTACTGCAGCGTGTCGCCATCGTCATACAGGACGAGCCGTGTGGAGTCGTTAAATAACACACCCACGCTGTTATCACACAGCTGATAACCTGAGGGATGAGGAGCAACACACACACACACACACACACACACACACTTAGACAGATGCAGAGAAAACACAACTCACTGTTCACTTTTATTCATTTTAAATGGCACCATTGGTCTCTTGGCACCTCTAGGGCTGGGCACTCAGCTGTGTGTGTGTGTGTGCGCGTGTGTGTGTCTCTTACCTAGACCGTATTTGTCAGAGTAGTCCACCCATTTGCTGATCCAGAAGATGGGAATACAGGCAGGGTCCTCTGACTCCTCTGAGAGAGAGAAAGAGAAATAGAGAAGGGAGGGAGAGCGAGAAGAGAAAGAAAGAAAGAGATTGATTAATCACATGCAGAAATGAGGGTGGGTGGTGTAGCAGTGGGACTTGTTTGTCAGCTTGGGGCATTAATCTCTCCGCAGTAAGGCGAGCGTCTCTTGGGGCATGCTGGGAGAAATCTCTCTTTTTTCCCCCTTCAAAATGCTGGTACCTTGCAGTTCTCCAAGCGGTACTCTTTCAGTATGTATGCTGTACACCACTAGATGGCGCTAGAGAGTGCTACACGACCCTTTCAGTGACGTAACGCATTCAACACCGCTGGATGACAAGTCCATGGCAAACATGGACAACGGCGCGAGAGAGATTTGGCATTTAATTTTTTTTTGTTTTAAACACGTAGTTATGGGTCATAGAACATAATATTCTTCTCCCAATACAAAACATTGTTGTGCGCCACTAAACCATTTGATAGCTTAACATATAAAAAGTCTAATATCGCTTTCGGCACCATAAGCGGGCCAATGGTTTTCCTTTTCTGACAGGTCAGTAGCACACAGAACATGTGTGCATTTAGCACACGCTTTAATGCAAGAGTGTGTAGTGACATTAGCACATATGCATGGACTGCCCCTGTTGTGCCTTTTGGATGTTTGAGTATGGAGTATGTAGTGTGTAGCACGTACCCTGGCGGATGACGGCCCTCTGTTGTGTAAGTGTGTTTGAGTATGGAGTGTGTAGCATGTAGCACGTAACCTGGCGGATGACGGCCCTCTTGTGTAAGTGTGCTTGAGTATGTAGTGTGTAGTATGTAGCACGTACCCTGGCGGATGACGACCCTCTGTTGTGTAAGTGTGTTTGAGTGTGTAGTGTGTAGCACGTACCCTGGCGGATGACGGCCCTCTCTGAGGGTTTGGCGTTGTTCAGGCTGGTGAGCTGCTGCAGCAGGTCGGACAGGTGTGTGTCCACAGACTCCTGAGTGTCACTGCAAACACACGCACACACACACACGCAAGAGAGAGGAGTCAGCCAATCAGGAAGCCACAGGGCAGTCACATGGCCCCACAGCCCAAACATCGATGATGCGTTAGCCAATCAGGAAGCCACGGGGCAGTCACATGGCCCGACATCGATGATGCGTTAGCCATCATCATTCGTCCGACAGAGAGAGGAAACCTTCCCCTGCCAAACAAGGCTATGAGTGTGAATTACACTGAGAATGTGCCGCCATCTTACCCTGGCTGTTGCTCATCTTTCTGTTCACCCTTCCCAAGTTTCTCCAGGGGGCTGTCTGTACCTGAAACACACACACACACAGATGAGCACATGGCTCTTAAGTCACAGGTGCACATTGGGTCAACGTGTCTGGCAGTTCAGAAGCGATGGGTGCGCACACATCCCTGTTGATGGCAGTGATGATGATAATGGAGGAGGGGTGTGTGTGTGTGTGTGTGTGTCCTCACCATTGTTGATGGCAGTGAGCGGTCGCCGGGGCGGCTCGAGGGTGTGTGTGTGTGTCCTCACCATTGTTGATGGCGGTCAGTGAGCTCTGCTGCTAGGGATGAGGAGGAGTGTGTGTGTGTGTGTGTGTGTGTGTCCTCACCATTGTTGATGGCGGTGAGCGGTCGCCGGGGCGGCTCGAGGGAGCCGGGGGCGATGGAGAAGCGCGGGGCGACGGTGAGGCAGGAGGTGGGGAGGCGCACGGGCACGTAGCCGCTGGTGAAGAACTCGTCCGTCAGGAGATCGGCGATGGTGGGGCGCAGGGACGGCTCAGCGTGCAGCATGCGTTTGATCAGCGCCGCCGCTACGGGACTGATGTGCTGAGAAACACACACACACACACACACACACACACACACACACACGTGTCACCACACAAGAGTAGACAGCTCCCATGTGCAACACACACTCTGCAGTCATATCAACCAAACCAGACCAGATCAATGCACACTGGGTGGTGATGGCGCCCAAACTCTCCCTCACTCACCCGTGGGATGGCGTACTCGTTCTTCTTGATGCGAACGTACGTTTCCTTCAGACACGACGTCTCAAATGGAGGCTTCCCCACCAGCAGTGTGTACCTATACAAACACACAGTCAAAAACAGAACAACTGTCTCATCACTTACCAAACAGGCATACTGCACAGGCAGGTCCAACCTCTCCCTCACACACACACTTACAGGATAAAGCCCAGGGATCAGAGACAGTCACAGACAGACACACACAGGATACTGCCCAGGAATCAGTCACACACATTACAGGATGCAGCCCAAGGATCACACACACACACACACACACACACACACACACACACACACACACACACACTTACAGGATGCAGCCCAGGGACCAGATGTCCACCTCAAAGCTGTGTCCCTTCTTGCAGAGGACCTCGGGGGCGATGTAGTTGGGCGTCCCACACAGCGTCTTCTTCCTCTCGCCGTCAAACTCGATGCGCGTGGCCAGTCCAAAGTCCCCTAAAGAGAGACACACACACACGCACGGGCGTCAGACACGGCCAGGCAGACGCACACACACCTCTGGACCAAATAAGGGACTTGAGGAAACAGCTATAACGCGTCACTACAAAGGAGGCCCAGTGGCGCAAACAAATTAAGTTGTTTTAACGGATATTCGCAATCTACAGCTCTTGAAGACTTACATAGCCGTCCCAAACATGAGGCAGGTGGCCAAACGAAGACCAATTTACTTCAAATTCATATTTAGACAGTCTCCTTTCAAATCACTAGATCTTGGAATTAACTTTTGCTGTGACATGCCTCATATGGAAGTAATGCAAGATGTTTAAACAATTAGTGAGATTTAAATGTGACCGACCACTATTTAACACACACCAGAGCAGAGTGGACTGCGTACGCAAGCGACAGCCATCACCTGCCTTGACCTCCTTGCGGTTGAGGAACATGTGTGTATGTGTGGCCCCTCACCTATCTTGACCTCCATTTCCTCATTGAGGAAGAGGTTGCCCAGCTTGAGGTCGCGGTGGATGACTCGGTTATTGTGGAGGTACTGGCAGCCCTGGATGGTGTGACGCATGAAGTAGCGGGCCTCGGGTTCCGTCACTGCCTTTCGCCGCTTGTGCAGTTCCAATAGAGACTGGAGGATACAGCGCAAAATTAAACAAACGACAGACACACACACACACACACACACACACACACACACACACAGAGAGCAAGATGGGTTCACCACTGACACTGTAGGATTCAACTTCGGCGGCATCAATGACTCCTAGCGGGTGCAGCCTACAAATTACATTCATGGTCCACGCCCCGCAAGATAAAAAGTTCAAGATAAGCGAACATTAAGTGTTTATCACCAAAATACCATAAACTACCTGCTTGAGTGTAACCTTAGTTTGCCAGATTATTCAAAACAGTTTGTGGTAGTTTTTCCAAGACAGGTTCAATTTAGAGATCGTCAATTCCCAGAACCATTTAAGCCTAAAACTGGCTGATTTCGCGATGCACATAAGCCAAATTTGATATTTTCAGACATTAAGTCCGTCTATACTGTTCCAATTGATAAACTTGCTCCAAAACTTATCCGAGCTGGCAAACTAATACGAGCGCCAAGTTAACAGGAAACACTGCTTCTCCGGACACTTCAAAAATTGCAAGCCCAGGAATGTTGACGTTAGTTAGCTGGCTTCGATCAAATGCACAAGTGTGTTTAAGTTACAGGTCAAACAAATACAGCTAAAGTTTACGTTAGACCTCGTTTGACAAACATTAATTAAAGTTAAGTTAATCGGCATTAATAGTTGACCAGTTAACCTACAGAGTAAATATCATTAGTAGTCAGCAATGCTAAGGATAAGCTACAAGTAAGCTAATGTTAGCAAAAATTCGACCGTTGGCTGACATGACAAACACCATTGGCTAGCCAGGTAAACTTTCTTAGCGTTTGTCTGCCATCGTTGCTAACGTTTACACCACACAGTAACCTAACTAATTAACAAAACACTTACCCTTCTGCGGCAAATTTCCAGGACCACAAACACGAAATCGTCGTCCTCAAAGAAGCCCTTAAAGCCTACGACATGCTGATTGTCCAGGCTTTTGTGAATAGAGATTTCGGTGCTCATCTTCTCCTTCTGGTGAGGCTTCAGGAGAAGAGCCTTGGGCACCACTTTCCCGGCGAAAACTTCTTTAGTGTCCATGTCTGTTATTTCATAGCATTTAGCAAAACCCCCCTTTCCGAGGAAACGGCCCCTCATATACCTCTTCATAGTCCGCGGGTCCACTAAAATATCAGGAATCTCTTTAAGCGGTGCAGATTTGGGGTCGACGTGAGAGGCCGGCTTGGCCGCCTTCACTATTCCAGCGCTCATCTTCACAGAATGTTTTGTTCAGCTTAATAAAGAACCAACAAAGCCCTATAAAATTCTATTTTAAAATAAGATAAGTTTACACTATAAAATGTCACAATAACGCGGAATTATAGCCTGCTGAAGCCAACATTAACCGGTCATCCTTGTCCGTGCTAGCTTGCTATGTTAAAAGCTAACGTTAGACAAGTTAGCTTCTTCAGTCAGGCTAAGTGAAGTGCGAATTTAAATCAAAACTTCCCGTGTTACAAGTGGTTATTAGTCGGTTAAAAACCTATGTGTACTTAACGACCGCATATAATCGACGCTTTCTAACGTTTCGTCTGATCACTTCACGATAAAACTGCAAATAAACTCGCCTGTCCTTGCAAAACTCCCGACTATGTTAAAACGCGTCCTCCTCAATGCCAACAGTGGCTGCTACGATATTTTAAATTGTGCTCCGTTCGTTAGGTATGCATATGATTGGCTCCTCGCACAGTAACGCGCGTTTCTGATTGGCTGGTCCGATTTGAATTCCAAGCCCCTGTCGCAAGGGATTATGGGAGCGTGTCAATTGAAATAACTTTATTAGTGTAACGTAATGGTTTAGACGAAATTGAAAATATTTAGAATTCGTTACTCTTTAATGAATCTCTACTGGTTAACATCTCCGGAAGTCCACCCACTTTATTTGCATTATTTATAGTTTTCGTAAAAACAAGGACAATTTGTTCCACAGGCATGCGCAGTTCGTGTTGTGTCTGTCATTGTGGGCTTTAAACCGTGCAATCGCGATCAAAAGTTAAGTTGATGGGTGAGACATTAAAATAATACTAAGAAAATGCGTAGAGGTGGATTCATTCATTATTACCGTACAGTTAGTGATAACAGTGGACATACGCCAATCTGTATGTAGAGGTTCACACAAAGTTGGTCAAGTTGTTGTTAATTTGTCACAACTTGAAATGGTGGGTATAAAAATGTCCCGTGAAAGGTTATTGATATTTCACTTCAACAGCCAGCCAAATACACCCCTCCCGTCCGTGCTCTTGAAACAACATTGTTGATCAGTTGGAATAGTAGAGACTTGGTGTGAGCCACTGAGCATGCGCATAGAACAGACAGGAACGCAACGAGAATTCCGCTGAACTCGACAAAAAGTTCAGTGGATTACACTGCACCTTTAAAATGCCATTACGGGGTTTTGGTGTGAGACGAATGAGCTATCTAGGCCACCTAAAAAGCCTGCAAACAGCCAAGTTGGCTCTGATGAAAGCTTGCTAACATGTTAACTGGTGTGTTTTGGCAACATTACACCGCGCAGTGAAAGCTATGTAGCCTACTTCTGTACCCGAGTGAACACTGAGTGAATTTCCTGGATGGCTATATGCGAACGACAGGTGTGTTTACCTCAAGTCCAAGTGGCCATACACCATCAAAATGATGATACCAATGTCCCTCAAAAAGTGTCAACTTGTTGCTTTATGGAGCAAGAGTGTTTGAACCGAGTAGCTTTTCCTGAACCAGTGTACCAAACGGTTTGAATAAGCATGAACGCCAATGGAGAGGACCCAGGAGAAAACCTGAGGAGGATTTACCAAGTAGCGTAAATATTTGGTTATGGATTCTGAATGAAGCTGTACGGTGCGCCTTAAAGCAACACTTTTGACACTTTTTGAATTATTTTTTAATTAGCAAATACTTTTGGTAATATCTATAAATTAATTTGGATGTAATATGGTTATATAGGACAGATAAACTAACCTGCCGTTCCCACTAGCCGTCAAGGCTGCACTATGCAGTTAGGCTACCGGTATGCACTCCTGTGGTTCGGAACATCCCACAGAAATGTAAGAAAAGTAATCACACGACATCGCTAAATATTGCCAAAACACACTGGTTATTTTGCCAAAATAGAAAAATAAAAAAGCTTTTATTGTCATTGTATTCGCATACAACGACATCTGGAGTGCTGCTCCTGTTGGTGCGACGAGGGACAACATATAACACAACGTTATCATGTTAGGAAGTTTTTATCAGTGCCATGGGCTGTTGGTAGTGTTTGCTAGGGTTTTTGCATGTTTTTGAGGTACAGTAGCCTAGTACATGTTAGACCAAAACTCCGTGATGCTTCTTTAAGTGCTGAGTCCATTTAAGAGCCGGACTCGTGCCAGACTGGATCCGATAGAACCGGACTCATGTCAAACTGGGGTCGATTCTACTTTAGAACCGGACTCATGCCAGACTGGAGCCAGTTCTGCTTTAGAATGAGTGACAGCTTAGTTGGATGTGTGTTTTCTCATGAGATGAACGTCACTCTTTGAAATGTTTGTGTTCATGACAAAACCAGTAGCCGATCCTGTGTGTGTGTGTGTGTGTCTGAGAGTGTGTGTTTGAGTGTATGTGAGTGAGTGTGTGTGTGTGTGTGTGAGTATGTGTGTGTGGACAAGCTCAATCACAGTGTTTGAAATAACAGCTCTATGTTGTGTGAATTTACAGCAAAGACTGATATATTGATGTGTAGAGTTGTTTTGTTAATTACTAATCAGCCATGATTCACAAAATAAACTCTCATTTCATCCGCAGGTCTCCCGTAGTGTGTGTGTGTGTGTGTGTGTGTGTGTGTGTGTTTCTCTGTTGTTTTATTCCCAGGGAGCAAACATACTAATGGAAGTGTGCATCTGTACGGCAAGTGGCTCTGCATGAATGATTCATTAACATAAACATATTTGCATGAAAGCGTCTGCTAAATTAATGAATGGCATAAACAAATTTGCATAAAAGCATCTGCTAAATGATTAATTAGCATAAACAGATTTGTATAAAAGCATCTGCTAAATTAATAAATGGGTTAAACAAATTTGCATAAAAGTGTCTTCTAAATGATTCATTAACAGATCTTGTTTTCTCTTGACCCAGTGCATGAAAACTTGCATGTGAGTGTGTACCAGTGTGAGTGTGTGAGTGTGTGAGTGTGCATCAGTGTGAGTGTGTGAGTGTGTGAGTGTGCACCTGTGTGAGTGTGTGAGTGTGCAACAGTGTGAGTGTGTGAGTGTGCACCAGTGTGAGTGTGTGTGTGTGAGTGTGCACCAGTGTGAGTGTGTGTGTGTGTACCAGTGTGTGTGTGTGAGTGTGTGTGTGTGTGAGTGTGAGTGTGTGAGTGTGCACCAGTGTGAGTGTGAGTGTGCACCAGTGTGAGTGTGTGAGTGTGTGTGTGAGTGAGTGTGTGTGTGTGTGTGAGTGTGCACCAGTGTGTGTGAGTGTGTGAGTGTGCACCAGTGTGAGTGTGTGTGTGTGTGTGTGTGTGTGTGCACCAGTGTGAGTGTGTAAATGTTTACCAGTGTGAGTGTTCCTGCGCATGACTTCTGAGAAGTGACATGGACCCTTCATCTCTCAGATACATGATAAGGTCACAAGAGTAGGGTTGTGAACTAAGACATCAAATAAGTCTTTTTTTCCAGAAAATCTGCAGGGCTCAATCTATTCCATCAACTACTGGGTCTCATATTATGATCAAGGAACACCCACACACACACACACACACACACACACATAAGGAATCAGATTTTATCCTCCTGTTGAGACAGAACCTGCCAAACTTTATTTTTCCTTCAAATAAAAGCAGATATAGACAGCTATTCATAATATGAAGAACCTTATTTCAGATACCTTGGGTCTCACCTGTGATTACTTGCAGGTGCCAGATGCCTTTAAGAACTGGCAACATCTCTCTCTCTCTTTCACTCTCACTCTCTCACTCTCTCTCTCTCTCACACACACACACACACACACACACACTCACTCTCACACACACACACACACACACACACACACACACACACACACACATACACACACACACACACACACACACACACACACACACACACACACACACACACACACACATACACACACACACACACACACACACACACACACACTCTCACACACACTCTGCAACTGCTTACCTGTCATGCAGCTTGCCCTCCACCTACCCTTTCCACGATATAATAATAAATAAATATACTTCTAAATTAAGTTTTGGGTTTTCCTTATGTTGCTTCCCTACGAGCGGGGTCGTAACAGTGGATTTAGATTTAGATTAAAGGGCGGGTGTGTGTGTGTGTGTGTGTGTGCGTGCGTGCGTGCGTGCGTGCGTGCGTGCGTGCGTGCGTGCGTGCGTGCGTGCGTGCGTGCGTGCGTGTGTGTGTGTGTGTGTGTTTGTGCGTGTGTGTGTGAGAGAGCTAGAGAGGGCATATTGGCCTGGGCGGACGTCTTAGCTGTCAAAGTGCCCTTCTAGTTTTAGTTAATTAATGTACCCAACAGTTTAGTTCATTTTAGTCTTCTGTAGGAACTGGTAGATAGATAGTGTGTGAGAGAGAGTGTGTGTGTGTGTGTGTGAGAGAGAGTGTGTGTGTGTGTGAGAGAGAGTGTGTGTGTGTAAGAGAGAGTGTGTGTGTGTGTGTGTGTGTGTGTGTGAGAGAGAGTGTGTGTGTGTGTCTGTGTGTCGCTGGTCAGCCCACAACACTGTGTGTGTGTGTGAGAGAGAGTGTGTGTGTGTGTCGCTGGTCAGCACACAACACTGTGTGTGTGTGTGAGAGAGAGAGTGTGTGTGTGTGTGTCGCTGGTCAGCCCACAACACTGTGTGTGTGTGTGAGAGAGAGTGTGTGTGTGTGTGTGAGAGAGAGAGTGTGTGTGTGTGTGTATGAGAAAGAGTGTGTGTGTGTGTCGCTGGTCAGCCCACAACACAAACATCTGTGTCACACAACTGAGCCATGGTCACACGGATTTAAACTCAAGATTTATTTTCATACAATTGCTGCAATCCCTCTCATGCACTCGCTCACTGTTCACGGTGTATCTCCAACATGGAGTAAATATCAATAGAGTGTATTGATCAATAATATCAAAGCCGAAGACGCGTGACCGCGTTCTTGAAGAGAGCGAGCTGGCGCGTGTGTGTGTGTCCGCTACGAGATGCTGCAGCTGTTGCTCTTCTTGAAGGGGGGCTTTTTCCGTTGCGCGCTGTCTTTCCGTACGGTGTCTCCACGCCGCTGCAGA
>NC_045177.1:202400-209900 GCF_900700415.2 Clupea harengus
ACAGGGTTTTTATAATCGCCTTGTCAGTGATAGTCAAGTAATTATTAAATACAAAATAAGTAATGAATTTTAATAACTTTAGAAGAGAACATGTGCTCATAAAATATAATCTATGGCATTTTACTCGTCTAAACACGCCGCACACATATTTTAGGCACGGAAAAAGTGGCCCGAGGCGTGTTTACACACTAGTCAGACAGCAATAATAGATAGCGAGAGACCAGTACAGAGTGCACGTGATCACAACATTCACACATTTTCTGAAAAGTATGTAGCGTATGTATTTAGTCAGTACATGAGGACATTTTCATATTTGTTTGTGTTGTATTGACATTTCTTTTGACAAAACAGAAGTAACATTTAGTTCTGTAGGAAGTGAAATCTTTGAAACTCGGGGATCAGGGAGCAACTACTGACGGCTGCGTTCGAATACTCGCGGGAGACTTGGATAGGTACCACAGAACTACGGAATCGAGAGAACTGCAGTTTCAACGCGGTTGGTGTTTAGATAACGATGTATTAACCCAGTGTGTCATTGTATTTACATTTATGTTTTGTATTTGAGGTTTATTAGCTCAATTTTAAAGTTTTTGGGGCTGCCATATCCCGTGGAGTTCAGTTTTCCTCTCAGTGTATGTAGCCAGTTGGCTAGCTGTCTGTTTAAAGTTAGCTAGCGAAAAGTAGGTGACGCTCTCAATATAGCTAGCGGATGTTAACGTGAGACTCGGTTCTCGGTAAAACGGTTCTTAATGCTTCATAGCCTTCATAACAACTTTCACCGGTTGGTAGGGCTTGACCTGTCCAGCGTTGTCTCCGAAAGATTACGGAAAGCAGCACAAGAAGACTGCCCCGGTTGACCGTGACTGGCCGCAATGACCGGGCACGGGGAGAGTAACGTGTGTGTGGTCGAGGAGGATAAAGAGAGTGTGAGAGACCAATAAGTACTCTTGTCGTTTTCATTTTTCACCATTTTGACTCCATATGTCAGATTTTGAGTTGATGGTGTCTTGTCTCCTCTTTTAGCTGAGAAGAAGGTTGGAGCATCTGCAGAGGGAGTATGAACGAACTGCCCTTCGACTACAGGTAATGTTGTATTATAGATGAACTGCTCTAAGACTACAGGTAGTCTAATAGAGTGTGTGTGTGTGTGTGTGTGTTTACAGGTAGTGTTATAGTATAGATTAACTGCTACAGGTAGTGTTATAGAGTGTGTGTGTCTGTGTGTGTGTGTCTCTGTGTGTGTGTGTGTCTGTGTAGTGTTATATTATATATGAACTGCTCTAAGACTACAGGTAGTCTAATAGAGTGTGTGTGTGTGTGTGTGTGTGTGTTTAGATGAACTACTACAGGTAGTGTTATAGAGTGTGTGTGTGTGTGTGTGTGTGTACAGGTAGTGTTATAGTATAGATGAACTGCTACAGGTAGTGTAATTGTGTGTGTGTGTGTGTGTGTGTGTGTGTACAGGTAGTGTTATATTGTAGATGAACTGCTCTAAGACTACAGGTAGTGTTATAGTATAGATGAACTGCTACAGGTAGTGTGTGTGTGTGTGTGTGTGTGTGTGTGTGTGTGTGTGTGTGTGTGTGTGTGTGTGCAGGTAGTGTTATAGAGTGTGTGTGTGACTGCTACAGGTAGTGTAATAGTGTAGATGAACTGCTCTAAGACTACAGGTAGTGTTATAGTGTAGATGAACTGATACTACAGGCAGTCTAATAGAGTGTGTTTGTGTGTGTGTGTTTGTGTGTGTGTGTGTGTGTGTGTGTTTAGAGAGCGGAGCGCAGAGACGTGGTCCGCAGGCATGTTCGTAGTCGCATCTCAGAACACAACCAATCACTGCCCTCGGAACACAACCAATCACTGCCCTTCCCTCAAACGCAAGCCCCTCCCATGCATCCACTCGAGTCAAACCACTGCAGCAAACCAGCTAACCAATCAGGACGAGGTAAATATTGCGCTCTCTGTCAATGTACGCTGTCCATGCTGTTTACAGTAATGTGTTTCTCTTTCTCCCCCTTCTCTCTCTTTCTCTCTCTCTCCCTCTCCCCCCGCTCTTTCTCTCTCCCCTCTCTCTCACTCTCTCTCTCTCTCTATCTTTTTTTTGTCAAATTCCAAAGAAGTTTGTTATATTACATAGGAAAACGTCTAGTCTAAAGTCTAATGATAAACACATACAAACACAAAAAGCAAGCAAGACCAGCCACCACATCACAGTCTGGGCCTCAAGTCTCTCTCTCTGCTCTTTCTTCCACCTGTCTCTCTCTGCTCTTTCCTCCACCTGTCTCTCTCTCTGCTCTCTCCTCCATCTGTCTCTCTCTCTGCTCTTTCCTCCACCTGTCTCTCTCTCTGTTCTTTCCTCCATCTGTCTCTCTGCTCTTTCCTCCACCTGTCTCTCTCTCTGCTCTTTCCTCCATCTCTCTCTCTCTCTGCTCTTTCCTCCTCCATCTCTCTCTCTCTCTGCTCTTCCCTCCATCTGTCTCTCTGCTCTTTCCTCCATCTGTCTCTCTCTCTCTGCTCTCTCCTCCACCTGTCTCTCTGCTCTTTCCTCCATCTGTCTCTCTGCTCTTTCCTCCACCTGTCTCTCTCTCTCTGCTCTTTCCTCCATCTGTCTCTCTGCTCTTTTCTCCATCTGTCTCTCTCTCTGCTCTTTCCTCCATCTGTCTCTCTCTCTGCTCTTTCCTCCACCTGTCTCTCTCTCTGCTCTCTCCTCCATCTGTCTCTCTCTCTGCTCTTTCCTCCATCTGTCTCTCTCTCTGCTCTGTCTCTCTCTCTCTCTGCTCTTTCCTCCATCTGTCTCTCTCTCTCTGCTCTTTCCTCCATCTGTCTCTCTCTCCTCCATCTGTCTCTCTCTCTCTGCTCTTTCCTACATCTGTCTCTCTCTCTCCATCTGTCTGTCTCTCTGCTCTTTCCTCCATCTCTCTCTCTGCTCTTTCCTCCATCTGTCTCTCTCTCTGCTCTTTCCTACATCTGTCTCTCTGCTCTCTCCTCCATCTGTCTCTCTCTCTGCTCTTTCCTACATCTGTCTCTCTCTCTCTCTCCATTAGCAACTGCTAACTGTTATGACAGGCTAACGTTACCTGTTGTTTGTGATGGATGGTTATAACGCATACACTGACTGAGGTTATGACAATTGCTTAGTCTCTGTTACGACACACAGACTGACTGAGTACTGACTCTCCTGTGTGTGTGTTCTGATGTCTGATTGGTCCGTGTGTGTTGTGTTTTCTCTCCCGTGTGTCTGTGTTCTGATTGGTCCCTGTGTGTTGTGTTTTCTCTCCCGTGTTCTGATGTCTGATTGGTCGTGTGTGTGTTGTTTTTCTCTCCCGTGTAGGTGTTCTGATTGGTCCGTGTGTGGGTGTTGTGTTTTCTCTCCCGTGTCTGTGTTCTGATTGGTCCGTGTGTGTTCTGATGTCTGATTGGTCCGTGTGTGTTGTGTTTTCTCTCCTGTGTTCTGATATCTGATTGGTCGTGTGTGTGTGTTGTGTTTTCTCTCCCGTGTCTGTGTTCTGATTGGTCCGTGTGTGATCTGATGTCTGATTGGTCCGTGTGTGTTGTGTTTTCTCTCCTGTGTTCTGATATCTGATTGGTCGTGTGTGTGTTGTGTTTTCTCTCGTGTATGTGTTGTGTTTTCTCTCCCGTGTCTGTGTTCTGATTGGTCGTGTGTGTGTTGTGTTTTCTCTCGTGTGTGTGTTGTGTTTTCTCTCCCGTGTGTGTGTTCTGATTGGTCCGTGCGTGTGTGTGTGTGTTTACTCTCCCGTGTCTGTGTTCTGATGTCTGATTGATCGTGTGTGTGTTGTGTTTTCCCTCCCGTGTGTGTGTTCTGATATCTGATTGGTCCGTGCGTGTTGTGTTGTGTTTTCTCTCCTGTGTTCTGATATCTGATTGGTCCGTGCGTGTGTGTGTTGTGTTTTCTCTCCCGTGTGTGTGTTCTGATTGGTCCGTGCGTGTGTGTGTGTGTTTACTCTCCCGTGTCTGTGTTCTGATGTCTGATTGATCGTGTGTGTGTTGTGTTTTCCCTCCCGTGTATGTGTTCTGATATCTGATTGGTCCGTGTGTGTTGTGTTGTGTTTTCTCTCCCGTGTAGGTGTGGATGTTCCGTGCGTAGACTCTGTTCCTCAGGGTTCGTCCGCTGCAGAATCCGGGGGTTTGGGTTCTCCGCAGACCCGGAGGGTAACCCGGGTTACGGCCGTTCAGTTCCACCTGCCGGCGGCAGCAGTCCTCTCACCGAAGCTGAGCCCCTCCCACCGGCTGAGGACCAGACGCAGCCGACTGCGCTTGGCAGAGAGAGGGAGGGATGGAGAGAGCAGTCAGGAGAGAGAGAGGGGGAGGGATGGAGAGAGCAGTCAGGAGAGAGAGAGGGAGAGGGAGAGGAAACGGGAGAAAGAGAGAGAGAGGGATGGAGAGAGCAGTCAGGAGAAAGAGAGAGAGAGGAAGGGGAACCAATCAAACGCCATTACAGTCTTGGAAAACCAATCAAATGTCGCAGGCTTGGAGCACAAATCTAGTGGTAGATCTCAGAGTTGTGACCAGTCATCACTGACAGCTGTGCCGTCCAATCAGACGCATGCGAGCCCCTCAGTCAACCAGTCAGACACCAGGAGTCTTGCTTCTGACCAATCACAGCAAAGGAGACTCCCTAGTAACCCCAAGAGGGCAGCGGGAAACACACAGCCGGTTGCTCCCGGTGACCAGCCAGCGGTTGCCCCCGGTGACCAGCCAGCGGTTGCTCCCGGTGACCAGCCAGCGGTTGCTCCCGGTGACCAGCCAGCGGTTGCTCCCGGTGACCCGCCTGCTCACGATGCGGTCACAGCCTCCAGCCAATCACGAGGCAGAACGCAGCGGAGCTCTTCAGGCAAAGAGGTTGCCCAGGCAGAGGCGTGCGGAGTTGACCAATGGGAGAGCTCGTGTACAGAGGCGTGTGGGATCGACCAATGGGAGAGCTCGTGCACACTGGTGGAGGGGCTGCTGTTTCCCGTGGAGTACTACGTCAGGACGACGCGCCGCATGGCAAACTCTCAAAGCCCATTGGACCTCGAGGCTGTCATTCACAGCCAGCTGAGTCGGGGGCAGGGCAGACGCAGAGCCAGCCAATCACGGCCCTCCAGGACACCCAGTGGTGCTGCCCCAGAGGTTTCCTGCCTGGACTCTAAGCCAATCGGAGCGGAGGCTTCCTCCTTGCGGACTGAGTCTCGGCCAATCAGGGCTCGGAGACGCCGCCGAGGGGCAGGCTGGGCCAGGAGGCCGAGGCGGAGTCGAATCCCGAGCCCGAAATGGACCAATGAGGATGCAGCGTCAGATACAGAGTGCCTCTCTTTCTCGGAGAACCCTGACACGCCCCACTCGGAACCAATCACGGCTGATGACTGCACAGAGACACGCCCAAAAACCCACTCAGAGCCAATCACAACAGATTACCTCACAGAGACACACCCACACACCCATTTGGAGCCAATCACAGCAGAAGACTGCACAGAGACACGCCCACAAACCCACTCAGAGCCAATCACAGCAGAAGACTGCACAGAGACACGCCCACAAACCCAGTCAGAGACAATCACAGCTGATGACCTCACAGAGCCACGCCCACAAACCCCTGGTCTCGTCGAATCACAGCCACTCCCACACCAGAAGCCACTCCTCCTTCCAGAAGTCTACCCAATCTTCAAGAGGGGGAGTGACCCGAAACTACAGCAAACACAGGCAGACGAAAGAGGTAAGACTTGTGTGTGTGAGTGTGTGTGAGTGTGTGTGTAGTGTGTGTGTGTGTGTATGTATACATACATACATGCGTTTGTGTTTACAGGCATATTGTCTCTGCTTGAGCCATCTTTACTCTCTGTGTGTGTAATGTGTTTTGTGTGTGTGTGTGTGTGTGTGTGTGTGTAACATGTGTGTGTGTGTGTGTAACGTGTGTGTGTGTGTGTTTCAGGCGTATCGTCTCTGCTACTGCCCTCTCTGGCCTCTCTCACCCACGCGCTGAAAGCAGAGGATCATGGGAGTCTGCTGCTCACCTTTGACCTCCAGGACTTCCATCTCCCTGACGACGAGTTTGGCCACCTCAAGCTGCAAAAGCTCTGCCCCCTGAACCCGGGCGTGGAGCCGTACTCTCCTCCGGACTGCGTCCTGAACACGCGTCGTAGCAACCGTCGGCATAGCAACAAGACTCTAGGCAACGCCACGCCTGGCAACAAGACGCCTGGCAACGCGACGCCCGTCAATCGCTGTAAAAGGGCTCTTTTGGACTCCCACTCTGAGGACAGTGATTGGTTGAGCTCAGACCCCCTGCTCCTAAGCCCCACCTCAACAGGAAGTGAGGTGCACTGCAGCCAATCACAGACAAGGGGTGATGAGCTGGACCAGTCACAGAATAAACGGAAGCCAATCCCAGGCTTAACAGATACCAGGGACCAATCAGAGAAGAGGTCGGGCACTGCCAACCTGTCAGACACAACGGGGCGGGCTGGTGACCAATCCCAACCAGGGGGAGGGACTACTGACCAATCAGACAGGCAAATAGACCCTACTGACCAATCAGAGAGGCAAATAGACCCTACTGACCAATCAGAGAGGCAGGGAGAAAGCGCTGGCTGCAGGCTAACACGGACAGATGCCCACAACACTTTAGACACACACACACTTGCAGACGCACACTCAGACATACACAATGCTTTAGACACACACACACTTGCAGACACACACTCACACATACACAACACTTTAAACACACACACACTTGCAGACATACACTCACACATACACAACACTTTAGACACACACACACTGGCAGACACACACTCACACACACACAATGCTTTAAACACACACTCAGACATACACAATGCTTTAGACACGCACAGAGACACACACACATCCACAGTCACACACCCACTCAAAGATTCAGAAACACACTCAAACACAAAGATTCTCACACACACTCACACACTGACAGACTTGTGCCCGCTCAAAGACTCAAATACAGTATCAGACACACACACACACTGTGTGGCAGACACACACACACACTCTGTGGCAGACACACACACACACTCTGTGGCAGACACACACACACACTCTGTGGCAGACACACACACACCCGCTCTTCTGAACCTCAGCCTGTCCCTGACCTCACACAGCCAGAGGGGTCACGACCTGACCTGCCCTCCCTTGGCCTCACCCCGTTCTCTCCCCCCCGCCCTGTGAACGCTCTCCTCCTCCGTCCGCAGTGCTCACCATCCCTCTCTCCCTCCCTCTGTCCGCAGCGATCTCCATCCCTCTCTCCCTCCCTCCGTCCGGGACGCTCTCCATCCCTCTCTCCCTCCCTCCGTCCGCGACGCTGCTCGCCATCCCTCTCTCCCTCGCTCTCCGTCACTTCCTCCCGGGCCCAGAGCCCTGTCCATATGCCTGCTGCTGATTGGCCGACAGAGTCTCTGAGAGGTGGAGCCGACAGTCAGGTTCTAGAGCCAAGTAGAACAACCAGCACAGAGAAGAACCTACCTGGTAACT
>NC_045177.1:214900-232400 GCF_900700415.2 Clupea harengus
CACACTCCTCTGAGAGGTACACACACACACACACACTCCTCAGAGAAATACACACACTTACACTCACACACACACACTCCTCAGAGAGATACACACACTTACACACACACACACACTCCTTAGAGAGGTACACACACACACACACACACACATACACACACACACACACACACACATACACACACACACACACACACACTGAATTTTGTATTGTAATAGTTCTGTTCTCACAGTCTCTTTGTCCCCTTGCTCCAGGTTTGTGGAGTTGGATGTGATTGGCTCAGCTGTCGTGGGCGTGTCTCCGTCAGGACATATGGTCCTATGGGATATGAGAGGGGGTGGGGCCTGTGTGATGGTGGGCGGGATCAGTGATGATTGTCATCTCGCTCGCTGGGCGGGGCCTAACACACTCCTTACTGGACAGAACAACGGGGATGTGTGTGTGCACCAATACACCCCTGTGTAGAACACACACACACACACACACACACACACACACACACACACACACACACACACACACACACACACACACACACACACACACACACACACACACAGACATACAAACACATAACCACTAGAAATAACACCCCTATAAAAGAACACACACACACAGACACACAGACATACAGACAGACACACACACACACACACACACACACACACACATACATACACTCCTTACTGGACAGAACAACGGGGATGTGTGTGTGCACCAATACACCCCTGTGTAGAACACACACACACACACACACACAGACACACACACACACACACACACACACACACACACACACACACATACACTCCTTACTGGACAGAACAACGGGGATGTGTGTGTGCACCAATACACCCCTGTGTAGAACACACACACACACACACACACACACACACACACACACACACACAGACACACAGACATACAAACACATAGCCGCCAGAAAGAACACACCTGCGAAGATCACACACACACACACACACACAGAGAGACATATAAACTCATAAACACATAACCATTTAATAGAACACCCCTGAAAAGAACACACACACACACACACACACACACACACACACACAGACATACAAACACACACACATAGCCGCCAGAAAGAACACACCTGCGAAGATCACACACACACACACACAGACATAGAAACACATAACCACTAGAAAGAACAACACTGTGAAGAACACACACACACACACACACACACACACACACACACACACACACACACACACACACACACACACACACACTCACACACCACCAGAACGCCGCTGTGAAGAACTGGAGTGGGATAAGTTTCAGATGTTATTTATTGTTGGACTGTTGGATGCAAATGTGTCATCAGTATGTTTAAATGTTTAAATGTTTAAAAAATAAACACCTTTGGTCGGTTGGATGTATTGTTTTTTTTTATTGTTTGTTTATTTGTGCTAGATGTTGTGAGTGATGGTGTCTGTCTCTTGTTTGTTGTTTGTTTATTTGTGCTAGATGTTGTGAGTGATGGTGTCTGTCTCTTGTTTGTTGTTTGTTTATTTGTGCTAGATGTTGTGAGTGATGGTGTCTGTTTCTTGTTTGTTTATTTGTGCTAGATGTTGTGAGTGATGGTGTCTGTCTTGTTTGTTGTTTGTTTATTTGTGCTAGATGTTGTGAGTGATGGTGTGTGTATCTTGTTTGTTTATTTGTGCTAGATGTTGTGAGTGATGGTGTGTGTATCTTGTTTGTTTATTTGTGCTAGATGTTGTGAGTGATGGTGTGTGTATCTTGTTTGTTTATTTGTGCTAGATGTTGTGAGTGATGGTGTGTGTATCTTGTTTGTTTATTTGTGCTAGATGTTGTGAGTGATGGTGTGTGTATCTTGTTTGTTTATTTGTGCTAGATGTTGTGAGTGATGGTGTCTGTTTCTTGTTTGTTTATTTGTGCTAGATGTTGTGAGTGATGGTGTCTGTCTTGTTTGTTTATTTGTGCTAGATGTTGTGAGTGATGGTGTCTGTCTCTTGTTTGTTGTTTGTTTATTTGTGCTAGATGTTGTGAGTGATGGTGTGTGTATCTTGTTTGTTTATTTGTGCTAGATGTTGTGAGTGATGGTGTGTGTATCTTGTTTGTTTATTTGTGCTAGATGTTGTGAGTGATGGTGTGTGTATCTTGTTTGTTTATTTGTGCTAGATGGTGTGAGTGGTGGTGTCTGTCTCTTGTTTATTGTTTGTTTATTTGTGCTAGATGGTCTCTTGTTTGTTTATTTGTGTTAGATGTTGTGAGTGATGGTGTCTGTCTCTTGTTTGTTGTTTGTTTATTTGTGCTAGATGTTGTGAGTGATGGTGTGTGTATCTTGTTTGTTTATTTGTGTTAGATGTTGTAAGTGATGGTGTCTGCCTCTTGTTTGTATTGCCAAGCTCATAGGACTACTACTGAGACAAGCCTTAATGGATGCTGTTAAATCTCTTCTGATAAATGTATGAGTGTGTGTTTGTTTACTTTCTGATGAGTGGGATAAGTGTGTGTGTGTGTGTGTGTGTGTGTGAGGTAAGTATGGAGAAAGATCTGACTTCGCAGGAAAGTTAAAATGACAGTGACGGCCTCCCTCTGACGCATGCGCAGTATGAGAGTTTAAATCCGCTGCATTGTGGGAGCGCTGAGAAACATGGCGTCTGTCATCCTTGTTCGGTGTGTCCGTGGAGCCCGCGCGGTCTACCACCCGGCGCTGTGCTTGAGGCAGGGTGGCGGAGGAGGAGTGCGTCCGGCAGCAGCAGCAGCAGCAACAACCTCCCTGCTCGCCCGCCGGGACTTCTGGCAGCAGCGCCTCGTACAGGCACCGGGAAACGCGCAGGTAACCAGAGCGTGCGAGTAACGTTAGCCAAAAGCTGGTGCCCGTGTACCGGCGTGACCTCCGCTCAAGGCTGTGACAAGTCACTTACAGACAACAGTCGCTTAGCACCTTACTTTGGTTGTGTTAGCAAATAGCAGTCGCACTAACAGTCCCCCAACATGCGGACCACCCTGTAATCTAACCCCAGAGGGGATTAAAGCTTCTGGTGGTTAATAAGACTGTAGATGAGGCTGACGTTTTAACTTAGGGGGCCACACACACACACAAGTCGGTGGATGAGTTGAGTTAGCTTTAGCTACGGTTTGTGTGCTAGCAGTAGGTGGATGAATTGAGTTAGCTTTATCTAGGGTTTGTGTGCTAGCGGTAGGTAGGCATTTCAGAAGATGTGGTTGACCGGCTGTAGCATACAACTGCTGAACTTTACATACACACACACACACACTTCTCTGAGAGGTTCACACACACACTCCTATCTAGATACTATTTGTTTTAGATCACAGTGTAAGGGTTGCCTGTCTGGGCATACGACAGCTCTATTTGTGTCATATATCTATTTATGTAATATGTCTGTCAAATCTATTTGTGTCCTATATCTATTCATGTTATATATCTATTTACCACTAGGTTCATACAGTCATGCACACACACACACCATGTTTTGTAGCTCTACGTGTGTGTGTGTTTGTCTGTCTGTCTTTCTGTGAGCCTCCTGCAGTGCGTACAGTGGTGTTATTGAACGCCTGCTCTCTCTGGTGTGTGTGTGTGTGTGTGTGTGTGTGTGTGTGTGTGTGTGTGTGTGTTTCAGCAGTGCGTACAGTGGCGGCGATTCAGTGACCTGCCCCCCTTGACGCCTGAAAGCATCCAGGAACGAGTGTTCCACGTGCTCAAGCTCTACGACAAGATCAACCCCGAGAAGGTACACACACACACACACACACACACACACACACAGACACAGACACAGACACAGACATATACACAAGGATCATACTTATCACAGTAGTGTGTTAATTGTGCTTTTGTGACCTTTAATGTTAATTGCGTGTGGTTTGTGTGTGTGCCTGTGTGTGTGTGTGTGATAGCTTCAGGTGACGTCTCACTTCATGAAAGATCTGGGATTGGACAGTCTGGACCAGGTGGAGATTGTCATGGCGATGGAGGATGAGTTTGGTACGCCATGAAACATTACAGTGGATGCAGTCAACAACAATCAACAACAACACCATACAGTCAACAACACCACCATACAGTCAACAACAGTCAACACCACCATGCAGTCAACAACAATACCGTACAGTCAACAACAACACCGTACAGTCAACCACAACAACATTTGTACAGTCAACAGCAATCTCATGTTACTTTAGCCCTACAGATAACTCTATTCAACTCATTTCATCATCCCAGTTACTCTGAAATCTACACACAACTCTATTTACAAGATCACACACATCAGATCAGACTACACACACACACACACACACACACACACAACTCTATACACAAGATCACACACCTCAGATCACACACACACACACACACACACACACACAACTCTATACACAAGATCACACACCTCATCTCAGATCAGATCAGTCTACACACACACACACACACACACACACAACTCTACACACAAGATCACACACCTCAGATCAGTCTACACACACACACACACACAACTCTACACACAAGATCACACACCTCATCTCATCTCAGATCAGTCTACACACACACACACACACACACACAACTCTACACACACAAGATCACACACCTCAGATCAGATCAGATCAGTCTACACACACACACAACTCTATACACGAGATCACACACCTCAGATCAGTCTACACACACACGCACACGCACACACAAACACACACACACACACACACACAACTCTACACACAAGATCACACATCTCTGTGTGTTTGTAGGCTTTGAGATCCCAGATGTGGAGGCAGAGAAGCTGATGTGTCCTCAGGACATCGTGAAGTATGTGGCAGAGAAGAAGGACATCCTCTAATGAGCCCTGTCCTGTGAGTCAGCCAATCAGCACACAGCCCTCCCCTCACAACAGCCAATCAACACACAGCCCCCCCACACAGCAGCCAATCCGCTTCACACATACCCAGTCATTAACCAATCAGCACACAGCCCCCCCCACACAGCAGCCAATCCGCTTCACACATACCCAGTCATTAACCAATCAACACACAGCCCCCCCACACAGCAACCAATCCGCTTCACGAATACCCAGTCATTGACCAATCAACACACAGGTAGCAGTCTCACATAGTCAGCAGTGTCTCATTTAGTCAGCCAATCAGGATGTAATGACATGTTCTCTGTTCTGTTTCCTAGGCAACAGATCCCTCGCCCTCTGCAAGCTCACCTGGGAACTTGTGATTGTTTATTTTATGTGAGTTACGTATAAAACCCATGTGGGTAAATAAGTAAATAATTGTTTATTTTATGTGAGTTAAATATAAACCCATGCAGGTAAATAAGTAAATAATTGTTTATTTTATGCGAGTTAAATATAAACCCATGCAGGTAAATAAGTAAATAATTGTATAAATAAATAAATAAGGGAAGAGTTTGATAAGTGTGTGTGTGTGTGGCTGCTCATCTGGTTCTGAAGTGGACTATCTGGGCCGCGTCGGCTCCCGTCTCCGTGGGGTTCTGAGCCCGCGGCGGACTGAGCTGAGCTGGGCTGCCTGTGAGATCTGGGGGGTCTGACCGGTTCTGTTTGAGAGTTCTTGCAGAACCCGCCGGCTCCGTAGTGTTGGTCAGGAAGGGAAGCTGAAGGCTTCTGTCACCTACTGGATTACATTAAGTGAAAATAAATAATGTTTGGAATCCTTCTCTGGCTTCTTTTGTCAGTGGTGTGTGTGTGTGTGTGTGTGTGTGTGTGTGTGTGTGTGTGTGTGTGTGTGTGTGTGTGGGGGGGGGGGGGGTTAGAGCAGCAGCTCGTTTCCATGGTTATAGTAACTATGCCCGACCAACAGTTCGTTTCCATGAAGTGCGGACTTGGTTACAGTAATTCTGTGTATTCTTTGGCCAAGATAACACCTACTTTAGTATTCTATAGAGCAGGGGTTCTCAAACTTTATGGGGCCAGGGACCCCTCAAAGGGCAGAACATTTTCCGAGGACCCCCTCATAATCGCATCCCAAATTAATCCATATAGGCTTATAGCTATTTGTAATGTTATATGCTTTTGGACTCTTTTACTCTAAAATCATATAGTACTAATATCACAAGAGTTTTAGATAGATTTGGCATTACTTGACAGTATGTAGGATAGAATTTTAAATGATATTTTTGTAAAATGTGCTGAGAAGCTAAATAATGTTTACCTTACATGAAAACATATTGATGGATTTTTTTTTTTTATCAAAGCAGATTGTAGGGTTTTCCAACGGAGATGATTCTGAAGATTTATTTTTAACAAAGACATTAACAAACATGAAATATCCACCTAATGTTATCAAAAACGTGTATCCCCGACTGACACTCCGTACAAATCTCGGTACAAAAAATATGATGTGTGTGATCAATGAGAAGGGTGTGCCTGTCTCCCAGCTCATAGTTTGTCCAGTCCAGTTTATTTACCCGGTCTTGTTGTCACTGAACGATGGCATCCTTTGCTGTTGTTTTATGGAGTTCTAGAGTTTCATTTTGACAATGAAATGGGCTACGTTCTTGCAGCCGAACCACTGCTATAGAGGGCACTGCCGTCCGTGCAAGCACGGCAATCCAGACTATTTTCATTTGTAGTTCCACGTTGGTGGAACGAACTGCCTAGTACTACCAGAGCAGGGGCGTCCCTCTCTACCTTCAAGAAGCTTTTGAAGACCCAACTCTTCAGAGAGCACCTCCCCTCCTAACTGGCACCTGACTAGCGCTTAACTTGCACTTCAGCAGTTACATTCCTGCACTTCTTTTTCCTCTTTTCTAGGTTGTTGTTTTTCTAATTCTCATGTAAAGTAGTATTTATTGTTACACCATGCTTTTTTATTGCTCTTAGCTTGACTGTTCTCTCCCTTGTACGTCGCTTTGGACAAAAGCGTCTGCTAAATGACTAAATGTAAATGTAAATGTAATGCTCATTTTGAGTTTCGTTTCTCTGGAAATCACCGCCTACCAGTTATAAATACCAAATTAGGCATTTTGAGTTTCATCTGACACACGAAGGAACAAACAACTATGGGACTTTGTAAGTAGCCTAGCCCAAACAATATGCTTTCAAATTCAATGAAATTGCGTTTTTATGACATATTGAACATATTTAAAGTAAGCTACCCACTGACGTACTTGCATTGTTGTTTGGTACAGTGACTTTTGTGGCCGCAGCGGCGGGAGCAAGTGAGTTTAACTTCTCTTTTCTCAAATTGATGCCTGTCTGGGAAGGGACAACTTGCCCCTACTCACTATTTCTGGTATAAAACTGAAAAAAAAACCCTGTTAGAGATCTCCAATCATATTCTTTATCTAACCTCTTATTGCTCATAGCGGGGGCGGTGGTCGCCGCACCGTTTGTGCTGACTGCAGTAGGCTTCACTGCAGGCGGGATAGCTGCGGGATCCATAGCCTCCGGCATGATGTCCGCCGCAGCAGTGGCTAACGGAGGAGCTGTGGCAACCGGTAGTTTGGTGGCTTTGGGGCAGGCAGCAGGTAAGCCACTTGTATTATGCTCTGAGAGCCGAGTCAGGAAATGCAAACTACCCAGATAGCAAGCATATATCGGTCCACTCATAGATATATATAAAGGCTAGATGTCTCGTCCGCGTTGCCAGCCAACGGAGTCGAACGTCCGCACATGGCGGCCATCTTGCCCCAGGCAGCTCGCTCACCCATAACATTGTGTTGGTAGTGGTATGTACTTTTTAAATAACCATAACTTGCTCAATTTTCAACCGATTTTTAAACGGGTTGGTTTCTTACAAACGTTATTAACGTGGTTATAATTCGGGATGCTTTTGGGATATTTTTAAGAAAATAACATAATTATTCATAAGTATGCAGTGTCATAACTACATCTCTGACGTTTATAACAAACCAACCCGTTTAAAAATCGGTTGAAAATTGAACAAGTTATGGTTATTTAAAAAGTACATACCACTACCAACACAATGTTATGGGTGAGCGAGCTGCCTGGGGCAAGATGGCCGCCATGTGCGGACGTTCGGCTCCGTTGGACGAGACATCTAGCCTTTATATATATCTATGGGTCCACTGGTTGATTTTTGTTCGGCACCTAACTGGTGGTGTGCCATGGTCCTGCCTTGGGGTGCGTGCAAAGCCTGAGCGGTCGTTTCCAGAGAAATTAGGTTATACCCACATAGCAAACATATCGATCCACAGGTGGATTTTGGTCGGTACAACCTCCACTATCATCTTTAGTGTAGCTGGGCGTGGATATTAAAAAAAATAACATAAACTGTTAGTCAATCCTGGAATGTCTAAATAATATCCTTGGCATAGTCTATTGGAAATATCAGCCGTAGCGTCTTTACAAATGTTAAGGGGTTGGCTAAAATCAGTTAAGATGTATTCAAGAATAAAGAAAACATGTTTTAAAGCAAGTGGCAAAACCGGGCCGTTTTGTCTTCACTGCCCGAAACCCGATGAGCAAAAGGCCAGTGGGCAACTAAAAACACCACGAAAGCCCAGAAGCTGAGTGTCAAATTACCTGAAAAAGTTTTTTCTCTGAACTTAGGTGACAGAATAGACTTTACACCATTTTATTTTTCAAAGAAAACACAGCAATGCCATTATACCATTAGCACCTCTATCCTGATATGTGAAAATATGTGACCATACATATGTTAGCTACCTTCAAGAAGCGTTTGAAGACCCAACTCTTCAGAGAGCACCTCCCTTCCTAACTGGCACCTGACTAGCGCTTAACTTGCACTTCAGCAGTTACATTCCTGCACTTCTTTTCCCTTTTTTCTAGGTCGTTGTTTTCTAATTCTCATGTAAAGTAGTATTTATTGTTACACCATGCTTTTTATTGCTCTTAGCTTGACTGTTCTCTCCCTTGTACGTCGCTTTGGACAAAAGCGTCAGCTAAATGACTAAATGTAAATGTAAATGTAAATGTTATAGGCTACCCCCTTCTGTCTTTTGCATGTAGGTGCAGCCGGTCTGTCTGCAGGAGCCACAGCAGCGGTTGCGACGACGGGGGGGGCAGTGGGCTGGCTTACTGCAGCTGCAGTCGCTCTTATCTAGAAAGGCATCATCTGCTCTCCGTGGAGAAGACCGGGCCGACAACCATCAGGAGTTTATTTGACCTTGTCTCTTATTTAATCCGAATACCAAAACTGGTATACCTGCAGTTGCATAGCTAAATGCTACAATACCCAATAAAGAAATATCAAATGAAAGACTTAAGCTCAAATGGGAATTGTCCTTTGTCTTTGTAAACCTGTACTGTTCATGTTCATCCAGGGGTTAAATCGGGCCGCAGCCTAACGGAGCTGAGCTCCGCCCCCTGACATCCAGATTGCGTCCTGCCGGACCCCATCTCCGTCTTCCTCAGTATTACCAACTCACATACAACAACACAGAAGAAACAAATGAAGAATGTCAGCTCCTTTTCTTTGACTTATTAAATCACACAGCTGTAGCATCGCACAGCAGCAGTATCCATACGGTTTCTACTGAGAACAGGGGCTGTGCGCAATTTACGCAGGTGGCACAGCAGCTAAAAGCGCACTCGGTTATGATGGAAATCCGGCTGGTAGATTTTAAGTAATACTGTTTGCAGACAAATCTCCCCGAAAACAACCTCCTAGGCTCATTTACATCTCATGATGTGTCACTGTGATCTAGCCTTATTTACCTGGGAGGAATGTGTGTACTCAAATGAAATACATACAGTATACATCATATAAAGTCTGCTCTTCTGGGAGCTATATATATGAGCTGCATAGTAATATTTTAACAGGCATGGAAGCCCCATTCCTCCATATTCCTTTTTAAGATGCAAAGTTTTATATTTAATCCTGGGCTTTTTGCCATTCCATATGTACCTGGATATGAGCTTGTCCCATTCTGCACATTGCTGTGTTGTCACCTCCACAGGTAATGTTTGAAAGAGGTAAAGCAACCTTATTTGAAGTGATAATATCACAAATTTACAAATCAAATATAGCTAATACATACAAACTGAACGATTCTGATGAAGAGCTCAAAGGAATGTGACCTCACTCTGCACCGCTCATACCGGAAGTCTCCACCGGAGGTAAAGTAACCTTGGCAAGATATTCTTTTGAACTGCTTCAACTCTTGAACTTACATTGGGGAATGGAATGACTTTCCATCTTCTTACACCTGTCTTTACTTTGGAGATCAGGGGCCCAAAGTTGATGTTAGACAAGGTTGTTAGGTCTTTTGGTATGTACACACCCAAGTATTTTATTGAGTCTGCATCCCATTTTAGTTGGTATCTTTGAGCAATATCCCTAGTGGGCTCATAGTTGAAGGTGATTATCTGTGTTCTAGATATGTTAAGCCTACAGCAAGACATGTGGCCATATTCCTCTATACAACACACCAGTTTAGGTCTAATGCAGTTTGGGCATAACTCTATTATTTTCTGTGATGTGTCTTATTATATGTAGTGTTCTTCTAATGTTGTCCTGTGTTTTTCTCTGCTTTATAAAGCCAGTTCGGATAATATCTGGCGAACATTTTTCCAGCCTCTTTAAGAGTATAAATGTAAATATTTCGATAATCCACATTCAATACACTTATAGGTCTTAAATGATCACATTCCTGTCTGTTTTTGCCTTCCTTAGGAATGAGATAAATCACTGCACTAAGTGCCACTTACCTCCAGTATATACATGTATAATCTGGTGGTTAGGGTGTGCAATGTGTGCAACCTTACAAGGGCCCTGATGTAGGAAGTGCTTTTTTGGAGAGGAGATTTGTGCTACTACTATGCATACTACTGAAGCTGCCATGTGTTGTCATCTATTAACAATTGGCTTGTTTTCAAACAGGCTATGTGAAATGTTTTAAATCATCTGTGGGCTCACACAGCTGCATGGATAAGTACTCTCTGCTCTCACACAGACAACTATGGATTGAGTAAATGGAAAACACCGGAAAGAAAACCAATGGATACTAAAAAGGGAGGATGAATACATTGGATGGATACATACGTTTCTGATTAAACTGAGTTGTCACTGAAAGCCAAAATGAAGTCTATTGAAGATGAATCCAAAGATTACATCCTCAGGGATTTCTCATCCTCAGGGATTTCTCATCAAGTAGCCTACTTTACCCGTGTAAAACGATTTGGACGGTCGTGAATCACGGACGTAGTTGACCGAGATCAAACACAAACACATATCCACACATGCATTTCTTAACAGCTATGGTATTTATTTACAGAAATATTGTGGCCTTTACACAACCATTAACTCTAAATTTAGGCCAGAGAAAATGTTTCAATTAATGTAATGACAATAAAATAAGTACTGTATTCTTGCATTTTTGTTGATTAGGTTGATTTGCGCAGTTTTGTGTACATTCTGAGAAATTCATTAGGACGTAGGATAATTGATCATCTATGTCCATATTTGTAGATAAAGAGAAAGCCACAAATTCATGCAGGTGTTGGGTGATGTCTTGAAGTCTGACAGTGAATGTTTGGTCAAAAGTTGAAAATGTGTGGTGTATCTAAAGTTATCGTTACCAATAACCTGGAAATATATTTCCCCAGGCAATTCTTCTTTTTAGCCAAACAGAAATGGTACAAAACACGCCACATTTGTTTGACATACGTGTCTCTCAACAAACACTGTCATAATATGTTCAAATAAGTTGACACCTTCAAGTGTACAAATGATCAATAGTGACTTTTATTTTCTAATGTCTCGTTATAACTTCCAGTGTTAATGTTTCAGTATTCCAGAAATATGTACTAAAAGGCTCAATGCACACATGATTATGTAACATGATTACAAGCAGAGCAATGATTGCATCTGAAGAAGAAAATGTTCCTCCACAAATGTACTGTTGAACAAATGTGCATCAGTACAGGAAGTTCCTGAAACTTGAGCTGATTTTACCTGAAGGCAATGAGACATGCCATTCAATTCCTCCTTTTATTTTGAGTCAACAATAACTATAAAACACAACCAGAAATCAATATTGACACAAATATATTTGACACACAACCAAAATATCTGATGCAACAAACACAGGTGTTCTTTTGAGGCATTTTGCCCTCAAACCATTTTTATGAATGCAAAGTGAAGAGTTCAAACCTATAACACCTACTTTAGTATTCTATAACACCTACTTTAGTATTCTATAACACCTACTTTAGTATTCTATACTTTAGTGTTCTATAACACCTACTTTAGTATTCTATAACACCTACTTTAGTATTCTATAACACCTACTTTAGTGTTCTATACTTTAGTATTCTTTAACACCTACTTTAGTATTCTAGAACACCTACTTTAGTATTCTAGAACACCTACTTTAGTGTTCTATACTTTAGTGTTCTAGAACACCTACTTTACTTTAGAGTTTATAAGCAGGCCTACCATAGAGTTTATAAGCAGGCCTACCATAGAGTTTATACGCAGGCCTACCATAGAGTTTATAAGTTTATAAGTTTATAAGCAGGCCTACCATAGAGTTTATAAGCAGGCCTACCATAGAGTTTATAAGCAGGCCTACCATAGAGTTTATAAGTTTATAAGCAGGCCTACCATATAGTTTAAAAGTTGGCAACAATGCATGCGACAATATCCGCAATCACATATTTTACTGAGCTGCTTATCATTCGGTCCTGAGTCGATTCCAGTACTGTGTGTGTGTGTGTCTGTATGTGTGTGTGTCTGTGTGTGTGTCTGTGTGTGTGTCTGTATGTGTGTGTGTCTGTGTGTGTGTCTGTGTGTGTGTGTGTCTGTATGTGTGTGTGTCTGTGTGTGTGTGTGTCTGTGTGTGTGTGTGTGTGTGTGTGTGTGTCTGTGTGTGTGTCTGTGTGTGTGTGTCTGTGTGTGTGTGTGTGTGTGTGTGTGTGTGTGTGTGTGTAGGGAGCGTAAAGCCAGTGGGAGGCTCTGCATGTGCCCATCCTGACTCAGAAACATTAAAGAGAGGCTTAGAGATTGTGTGTGTGTGTGTGTGTGTGTGTGTGTGTGTGTGTGTGCGTGTGTGCGCCCATCCTGACTCAAAACTTTAACAAGAGGCTTAGAGATTGTGTGTGTGTGTGTGTGTGTGTGTGTGTGTGTGTGTGTGTAGCGAAGCTTAGAGATCACGCCTGAGA
The DNA here is from genome assembly GCF_900700415.2 of Clupea harengus. Taxonomy (NCBI): domain Eukaryota; kingdom Metazoa; phylum Chordata; class Actinopteri; order Clupeiformes; family Clupeidae; genus Clupea; species Clupea harengus. Next base: position 228,038 of record NC_045177.1, read on the forward strand.
CTTGAGAGTGAATGCAACCAGAGATGGAACTCTGGATAGAGCGCTCAGACCTGCTAACACTAGTAATAATAATAATTGTATATAATAATTGTCATATAATTGTCAGACTTTATTCGCACAAGTGACACACTGCAACACACACGTGGATACATGGAGGCGACACAGGACACACACACACACACACATGCAGGCCTGAGGTCGTTTGTGAATTAAGTCTCTGCATTTATCCCATCCCGGACTGTCCTTCCTCCAGGACCCCAGGAGCAGTGGGCAGCTTTTTTAAGCGCCCGGGGACCAGGTGAGGTGAACCGTCTGTCTTGGTCAGGGACGGACGAAGAGTGTTCTGTTCTTTTGCATGTTTTTTCTGTTGGGGTTCTTCGTAGAGGAAACCCCTTGTGAACACGGGGAGAACCTGCAAACTCCACACAGAAAGGCCCGGGAGATAGCCCACCTGAGCACTGAAGGTCTGGGGAGAACCTGCAAACTCCACACAGAAAGGCCCGGGAGATAGCCCACCTGAGCACTGAAGGCCCGGGAGATAGCCCACCTGAGCACTGAAGGTCTGGGGAGAACCTGCAAACTCCACACAGAAAGGCCCGGGAGATAGCCCACCTGAGCACTGAAGGCCTGGGAGATAGCCCACCTGAGCACTGAAGGCCTGGGAGATAGCCCACCTGAGCACTGAAGGCCTGGGAGATAGCCCACCTGAGGGGCACTGAAGGTCTGGGGAGGGCCTAGGGTTAGGGTTAGCCGGCGCTAATGAAGCTAAGAGATCACGCCTGAGACTTGAGAGTGAATGGATCCAGAGATGTGATTCTCTGGATGGAGACCTGCTTTCACTAGCCGGCGTGTGTGTGTGTGTCTGTGTGTGTGTCTGTGTGTGTGTGTGTGAACTCTCTGGATGGAGCGCTCAGACCTGCTAACACTAGCCGGCGCTAGCCAGAAATGGGTCAACAAGTCCCTCCCCCTCTGCTCTCTCTCTCTCTCTGTGGTACCCAGACCATCACTTTTGATGGACATCTTCGAGAGCCAATCCCTGATTTACTCCTCTTTTGCCTGTGATTTAGGCCTAAATGTGTCTGTGCCCCTGAGTCTCTTGGAAACTTCGGGAAAAGCTTAACATGCAACATCCTGTGGCTAAAAGAAATTAAATGACATATTTTTTGCTGGGGAAACGAAATTATTATATTTTTATTTATTTGTATTTTATATTTATATATTATATAGAAATTACATTTAATGCTGAGGAAACGAAATTTGAAGTCTGAAGTTGTCGTTTGTTTTCAGTAGACGCCCGAGTTAACACAGGCAATCTGGTCCTAACGTCCTTAGACACGGCAGAGCCATACATAACACTCAAGTGCCATCTAGTGGCCACAGAGAGACACTGCGGCTACGCCGTGTTCGATATTATAGGCTACACGGAGTGAATGGGTCTGGAAACTTCTGCATGACCACGCCCCTACATAAATACTGACGTGTGTGTGTGTGTTTGCTTTGGGGGCGAGGAGGTGCATTTAGGTGTTTGTATGCGTGTTTGACAATAAATATGAAAAAAAATACGACATTTAATTTAATTATTAAGAGTGACAGGATATCCTCTGTTCAGTCAACTACACTGTTGGACAGTTAGGCGCCAGATAACTGTCTTTTCTCTGCGTGTCTTCCTCTCTCTCCCTCCCTCCCTCCCTCTCTCTTTCTCATTAGCCTAGCTCTGAAACTCTTTCATGTGTGCCACTCGCCCTAAACTTAACGGTTTTCCGGTTTAAAAAAATCTTTAAACCCTCGAGTTGGAAGTCTCCAGAATTCCGCCTCCCAGGGCGCGCGCTTAATAGCAGTCAGATGGCCGAGTCGCCAACGCACCGTTTGCTCGTGCCTCCCCTCCATAACGCAAGCACACACACCACACACACAGACTTTACGCAGTTGAGCTCTGGCCAAGGGCAGCATTTCCGTTAGAAAGCGAATCCAGTCTACTCTTGCCTTCTCTGGTGGGTGGCTGTTTAGGTAAATCATTTTAGAAAACCCTAGACGGTCGAAACACAGATAGTCAGAAGTCCTTTCAAACACCGAGAGAAATAATCTTTGCTGCCATTCGGGGTCGCGCGAGGAGCCCATTCCGCGATAGTTCAGTCTCTTTTTCCTCTGGACGGAGAAGCGCGTGGCCCCGTGTGCTGTGCTGAGATCTGCGTTGGCATCTCGCGCACAGACTGCTTGGATGGGGCGGGATGTCTGAGCGCACAGAATGCCCCACCGACTCATCTGGCTCGCGCTGGCCTGGCTGTGTGCAGGTAACGTTCGTCTTCTGAGGTCATCTAATATTACTAAATAATTATAATGTCCGTAATCTGTTTTTGTAATGCACAGCACTGGTAACGTTCCTCTTTGAGGTCGTCTACCTGTTTTATCAGGTGGATGCGTTTCAATGATGCGCTATAAATTAAATTATTATTATTATTATTATTATAATGAAGGAGTGGGCGCTCACGTATTTAAAGCGGGCAGACTTGCCAATGTGGCTCACGAGACTGACTGTAGTCAGTCTTCATAGTAATAAAACCAGCACTAATATTACTAAATAATTATAATGTCCGTAATCTGTTTTTGTAATACACAACACTGAGAGTTTAAGAATGGGCTTGATTAGAATGGGCTTGATTAGGATAGGCCGTTAGGTGTTGTGTGTAAGCGCGTGTCACTTCAGTAGGTGATGGGCTGTCGGGGGATTGTGGCGGACAGATCGACCTGCTTCACGAGAAGAACGGCTTCATCCGCGCACACATCCCCGCGGAGAGCAACTCACGAGAGCGCACGAGCGACGAGCTCGACAGCGTCGCTTCCCAGCGGTACGGGGCGTGCTCGTGGACCATCGAAGCTCCCCTGAGTCAGACGCTCCGGCTCAAGGTGGTGTCCATCGCCGAAGGCTCGCGTCTGCAGGTCCGCTTTCAACACTGGGAGGGTGACACCGGCGAGAGCGCGCTGTTGTCCGGTAACGGCACGGCTGAACTCACGTGGACCGTTACAAGGGCAACGGGAGCCACACAGACGCTCGAAGTGTTTTTCACTGGTGAGTAGGCTATGTTTAAGGGTGTGTGTGAGGTAAAAAGTGTATTATTGCTGATATTCAATTCAATAGTTAATTAGTAACATTTTGATGATCAGCCGCAAAGAGATTACGACTTATGGTCTGTTCTGGCTCTCAAAACTCTCTGAATTATTATTAGAAAGTTAGAAAGAATGTGTGTTTGTGTTGGTATGGTATTGTGTGTGTGTGTGTGTCTGTGAGGGTGTGTGTCTGTGAATGTGTGTGTGTCTGTGTGTGTGTGTGTGTATGTGTGTGTGAATGTGTATGTGTATGTGTTGGTATGGTATTGTTGATTCCCCTGCCATGACTGTACTAGCAAGCTATGTTTCCATCCTGACCTGTGTGTGTGTGTGTGTGTGTCTGGGGGGTCTGATAAAGGGGACTCTGCCCTTCCTCAGGAAGAGACACACAATGGACCGGAAACGTCTGCAGTGTTGTCGACACACTCGCTCACACACACAGAACCCACGGCCTCTCCCAGACACACACACACACACTCTCTCTCACACACACACAGCAGCCCTGACCCTCCCCACACCCCTCAATCACAGGCCTTGGGTCACCAGACCACGCCCCCAGCTCCCGTCACTCAAACACCTAACGCGACACACCCACACACTCTCTCACACACACACACACCCACACACCCACACACTCTCTCACACACGCCCAACACGATACACCCACACACTCTCTCACAGCCTGGCCTAGCACAGACACACTCGCATACGGACTCTAACACACACTCTCTGTCGGAATCACAACTGGACCAGAGACACATCACACACACACTCCCACATATCGCCCCAGCACACGCTCACACACACACACACACACACACTCTGTCGCCAACTTCCTCGCACACGTCCACACACACACAGGACTCACGCGCACGCAGCGCGTCAGACACAGGGGGTTTCCACGGTGACGCCCCGCCACACGCAGAGGGGCGGAGTCACCGAAGCATCAGTCACCGCCCAGGGGTCACCATGGAAACCACCTCAACCTGGACAGGAAAACGTGCCGTTTCCAAGACTGTGACCCCCCCACCGTCCTCGACCCTAGGCCGCGATGACATCACGGAGCCTCGGCCAGAAGACAGAACTAGTCAAACACCGCTGGTGTCCTCTCAGGATCCAGGCATGACCAGTCGCCCACAGACAACCTCAGCCTTCCACACTCCAGACATGACTGATCACACACTGAACGCTGAGAGCACAGATTCAGACCAAACTAATCAACACCATTCTGAAACTGACCACACACTCACAGACACAC
>NC_045177.1:242400-249900 GCF_900700415.2 Clupea harengus
TATTTCTGAGAGTTTGAAATTTGAAATGTATTGTTTGGAGGATAACCCCTTGAGATGCAGCATCTCGTTTTCGAGGGGGTCCTTATAAGATTATAAGATTAATAGGCTAATAGGCTCACATAGTTCTCCTGCAGGGTGTATTAACAATGTGCCCACTGGTGCCAATATATTGGTATGTTTGGATTTAATGACTGACAAGGTACAGGTTGTAAAGACTTGTCTCCACTATGCAAACACGTACAACACAAAATAAACACACACTTTGCCTGGATGGAGATTTCCTCTCCTCCTCATCAGAAGTGATGAAGGATCACATGTCGCAGGTGGATGGAGATTTCCTCTCCTCCTCATCAGAAGTGATGAAGGATCACATGTCGCAGGTGGATGGAGATTTCCTCTCCTCCTCATCAGAAGTGATGAAGGCTCACATGTCGCAGGTGTTGAAGACTGTTTTGGAAAAAGCTCTTCATTTCATATGGGCCTCAGAGTTGAGAATATGTTTAATAAGTTCTCCCAAGTTCTTCAAATAAACAGGTCTTAACAGCATAGTTCACCTGAGGAAGCGGTGGGTTCTCTGGGTTTAGACAGAATGAAAGGTCAAAGTTCACCTGAGGAGAGGGTGGGTTCTCTATCTGGGTTTAGACAGAATGAAAGGTCAAAGTTCACCTGAGGAGAGGGTGGGTTCTCTATCTGGGTTTAGACAGAATGAAAGGTCAAAGGTCACAGGTCTTAAGGCCTGTCCTGAACAGCATAGTTCCAGGTGCAGTAATAGGAAGGGCCGTATGAATACTGTTCCAGATGTTGTCCAGATCTGTGGTGGCAGAGGCCAATGCAGTATAGGAAGGGCAGTATGAATACTGTTCCAGATGTTGTCCAGATCTGTGGTGGCAGAGGCCAATGCAGTATAGGAAGGGCAGTATGAATACTGTTCCAGATGTTGTCCAGATCTGTGGTGGCAGAGGCCAATGCAGTATAGGAAGGGCAGTATGAATACTGTTCCAGATGTTGTCCAGATCTGTGGTGGCAGAGGCCAATGCAGTGTAGGCCACCTGTGTAGCTGGCAAGTTCACCAACGTGGAACACTGAGCTGCCAACCACATTGGCTGAGATAGCCTCCGCCCGCCCCCAGAGCAAAGATGAGCCAATAGGAACGAGAGAAACACGGGACAGTGCTGACAGCCAGCCAATAGCAATGAGAGAAACACGGGACAGTGCTGACAGCCAGCCAATAGGAATGAGAGAAACACGGGACAGTGCTGACAGCCAGCCAATAGCAATGAGAGAAACACGGGACAGTGCTGACAGCCAGCCAATAGGAATGAGAGAAACACGGGACAGTGCTGACAGCCAGCCAATAGCAATGAGAGAACACGGGACAGTGCTGACAGCCAGCCAATAGGAATGAGAGAAACACGGGACAGTGCTGACAGCCAGCCAATAGCAATGAGAGAAACACGGGACAGTGCTGACAGCCAGCCAATAGGAATGAGAGAGATGAAACAACAGGCATACACTGACGGGGGTCATCCTGACCGTATCAAATGGGAGATCCAACAAGACGGTCTTGCACCGGGTTTTGCCATATGCCGTAGGGGGGAAATATCAGCTGGTTGTGCCCACAGCACTGAAAACACTCTTCTTGGATTACAATCCATTAGGCGTCCACAGGGGTAGGATGAAAACTCTCCTAAAGGTTTTGGAGGTTGCATGGTGGCCTGAGGTGTGTGAGGATGTGTGTGTGTGAAGCGTGAGGTGTGTGAGGATGTGTGTGTGTGTAAGCGTGAGGTGTGTGAGGATGTGAAGATGTGTGTGTGTGAAGTGTGTGAGGTGTGTGAGGTGTGTGAGGATGTGTGTGTGTGAAGCGTGAGGTGTGTGAGGTGTGTATGTAAGCGTGAGGTGTGTGAGGATGTGTGTGTGTGTAAGCGTGAGGTGTGTGATGATGTGTGTGTGTGAAGCGTGAGGTGTGTGAGGATGTGTGTGTGTGAGGCGTGAGGTGTGTGAGGATGTGTGTGTGTGAGGATGTGTGTGAGGTGTGTGAGAATGTGTGAGGATGTGTGTGTGAAGCGTGAGGTGTGTGAAGTGTGTGTGTGTGAGAGGATGTGAGGTGTGTGAGGATGTGTGTGTGAAGCGTGAGGTGTGTGAGGTGTGTGTGAAGCGTGAGGATGTGTGTGTGTGTGAGGTGTGTGAGGATGTGTGTGTGTGTGAGGTGTGTGAGGATGTGTGTGTGGAAGCGTGAGGTGTGTGAGGTGTGTGTGTAAGCGTGAGGATGTGTGAGGATGTGTGTGTGTGAAGCGTGAGGTGTGTGAGGTGTGTGAGGATGTGTGTGTGTGAAGCGTGAGGTGTGTGTGTGTGTGTGGTGTGTAAGGATGTGTGTGTGTGAAGCGTGAGGTGTGGTGTGAGGTGTGTGAGGATGTGTGTGGACGCGTGAGGTGTGTGTGTGTGTGTGGAAGCGTGAGGTGTGTGAGGATGTGTGTGTGTGAGGTGTGTGTGTGAGGTGTGTGAGGATGTGTGTGTGAAGCGTGAGGTGTGTGTGAAGCGTGTGGTGTGTGAGGTGTGTGTGTGTGTAAGCGTGAGGTGTGTGTGAAGCGTGAGGTGTGTGTGGAAGCGTGTCAAAGAGTGCTCAGTGTGTCAGCAGTACAAACCATCCCACACACACACACACACACACACACACACACACACACACACACACACACACACACACTGCTTGGGCTGCTACAGTCATCAGACATTTACGAACCAGGCTACATGCTACATGCTACATGCTCAGGCTACATGCTCAGGCTCAGGCTCAGGCTACATGCTCAGGCTACATGTTATATGCTCAGGCTACATGCTCAGGCTACATGCTACATGCTCAGGCTACATGCTCAGGCTACATGCTCAGGCTACATGCTCAGGCTACATGCTACATGCTCAGGCTACAGGCTAAATGCTCAGGCTACATGCTCAGGCTCAGGCTACATGCTACATAATCAGGCTCATGCTACATGCTCAGGCTACATGCTCAGGCTACATGCTCAGGCTACATGCTACATGCTCAGAATACATGCTCAGGCTCAGGCTACATGCTCAGGCTACATGCTCAGGCTCAGGCTACATGCTCAGGCTACATGCTCAGGCTACATGCTCAGGCTCAGGCTACATGCTCAGAATACATGCTCAGGCTCAGGCTACATGCTCAGGCTACATGCTCAGGCTCAGGCTACATGCTCAGGCTACATGCTCAGGCTACATGCTCAGGCTCAGGCTACATGCCCAGGCTACATGCTCAGGCTACATGCTACATGCTCAGAATACATGCTCAGAATACATGCTCAGGCTACATGCTCATGCTCATGCTCATTGCTCATGCTCATGCTCATGCTCATGCTCAGGCTACATGCTCAGGCTACATGCTACATGCTCAGGCTACATGCTCAGGCTCAGGCTACATGCTCAGGCTACATGCTCAGGCTCAGGCTACATGCTCAGGCTACATGCTCAGGCTACATGCTCATGCTCAGGCTACATACTACATGCTACATGCTCAGGCTCCATGCTCAGGCTACATGCTCAAGCTCAGGCTACATACTACATGCTCAGGCTACATGCTCAGGCTACATGCTCAGGCTCACATAAGACACACACACACACAGGCCATCACATAAGACACACAGACATACAGGCCATCACATAAGACACACACACACATACAGGTCATCACATAAGACACACACACACACAGGCCATCACATAAGACACACAGACATACAGGCCATCACATAAGACACACACACATACAGGCCATCACATAAGACACACACACATACAGACCATCACATAAGACACACACACACATACAGACCATCACATAAGACACACACACACATACAGACCATCACATAAGACACACACACACATACAGGCCATCACATAAGACACACACACATACACACCATCACATAAGACACACACACATACAGGCCATCACATAAAACACACACACACACAGACCATCACATAAGACACACACACACACAGGCCATAAAATAAGACACACACACACACAGGCCATCACATAAGACACACACACACATACAGGCCATCACATAAGACACAGGCACACACGCATGCATGCACAAGCACTCACCCACGCACACATGCACACACACGACACCACGCCACACACACACTATCACATATTACACACACAGTGAGAGAGTGAGAGAGACAGAGATAGAGGGAGAGAGAAGGGGGAGAGAGCATCACCTATTATAAAAACACACACACACACAGGCCATCACATACGTAAGACACAACACACACACACACACACACACACACACACACACACAGGCCATCGCATAAGACAAGCAAGAAGATAAAACAATCTGATACTTAAGAGCATACGTTTGGAGAACTAACTTTCAGTTTGATCTTTAAATTTGATCTGATAGAGAAAGTGAAGTTTCCAGAACGAACACACCTACCCACACGCACACACACGCACGCACATACACACACACACACACACACACACACACACTACCCTACAGACACACACACACACACACACACTCACAAGAGGTGATCTGATTAAGATCACACTAAAAGGAGATGCAGATAGTCTCATCGGAGCGTTTCAGCAGGACGTGGTTGTGCCCGACAAGCTTGTTGTTGTTAAATACATTTGCGTATATGCAACTCCGGAGTCGTGAGGTAACTTGAGTGAATTTTCACCTCACACAAACACACTACCCTACACACACTATCCTACACACACACACACACACAACCACCCCCCCCCACACACACACACACAAATCATCAGCAACACCATCGTTTTGGCTATTTTGTAGAAATTGCCTTTATTATATGGGCTTAAAAGTTACAAAAAAATCACCTATTTTCTAAAGTGGCAGAAAAACACAAACTGCAAAATACTTTTATGACATCATCAACCTCATATTACACATTAGCATTAGCATATAATGTTAGCATCAGCTGGCATGAATGGAAAGCTGAGCTGTATCTTCAACAGGTGCAGCCGACACAGGAGAGAAGCGTGTTCAGTTCAGACACAGGAGAGAAGCTGTGTTCAGCAGACACAGGAGAGAAGCGTGTTCAGTTCAGACACAGGAGAGAAGCGTGTTCAGTTCAGACACAGGAGAGAAGCGTGTTCAGTTCAGACGCTGGAGAGAAGCGTGTTCAGTTCAGACGCAGGAGAGAAGCGTGTTCAGTTCAGACACAGGAGAGAAGCGTGTTCAGGTCAGACGCTGTCTTCAGCCATTTCCACGTCATCATGGAGGTTTTCATCTCCGCTCTGCTGCCCCTCTCCGCTCTGACGTCCAGAGGCCTGTCCTCCTCTTCTGCTCCTCAGGTTGAACCAGATCCCAGCAGCCCCCAGGCCCAGCAGCCCACAGCCCATGAGTGGAGCGTACGCCCTGTAGAAAGGAGAGTCCACCCCAAAGGGGTCCCTGTACAGAAGACGGATGCTTCCCTCAGAACAAACGCGTCCTCTCCCCTGAACCCCTTCAAAGACCCTCCACGTGTACAGCCCACTGTCCTCTGCTGTGAGATTGGATATGATCAGGGCGTGACGAGGGTCGGATTCATTCACTCTGCCCCTCAGATCCTCAGGCAGAAAGACAGTATCATCCCTGCTGTCTAGAATCAGAACCTGGGGCTGTAGAGCTATCTGACGGTACCACCGTAACTCCAGACGGAGAAAGTTGTGTGCAGTGGCATTATATTCCAGAAGGACACTCTCACCGTGAGAAAACATGAGCTCTAAGTGGGACAGTTCGTCACAAACAAGGAGCCCAAAGTACTTCATGAGGCCAGGCACCCCACACTCATATCCCCCACGGTGTTTCTGAGACACAGAGGGAATGATGAGGGAGTAGTCCCCAGTCTGGCTGCCATTTAGCATGTACATCACTTCCTGTTGACCAGTCTGAGTGTTGTTGAGACGGACACGCCCAGCAGGAGTGTCCCAGTACACTTGGGCGGGGGTCTCTCTTTTTAAAACACAAGGAATAGTCAGGTTCTCCTCTTCGTGAGCTAAGACATGTTGAACTACATTCACATCACTATAGGTCATACTTTGGCACTGAGCTCCTCTCCATGTTGTGCACAGGAAACGACGGCGGTCATCATCCATAACCTCAGAGAGTGTGACCTGAGAGTTGTTGAGATCAACGTGCAGTCGGCCTCTCATCTCCTCCAGGAGTGGCTCCAGGGAGGAGTTGGTGTCCAGGACCAGAACGGGGTTCACCTTGGCTCGGTACAGCTGTACGCTCCTCCCGTGCCCCGGGGTGGAATCCTCCCTGCACACCACAGCACTGCCGTCACGTCTTACATAGTTATTCTCATGATCGCCTCTCCTCTTACAGACTGTGAGACGGTAGCTGATGTGTTCTGTGGTGTTTCCTCCTGTCCTGTATTCAGTCCTGTAGACTCCACTGTGGGCAGTAGTGAGGTTGGTCATTTGAAAATATCTACCTATACATGTGACATCATAGCCATCTGGCTGTGGTCTCTCTGGCTGTGAGGAGTTGACCAGAAGCAGATCTTCATCTCCAGACACTCTGTACAGCACTGAAGAATTCTCCCAGCAGGGGTACATTAAATAAAAATCAGCCCTTTCTCCTTCTACCTCAATCATGATAACAGGATCAGTGGCAGGGACGGCGCCAGCGATGACAAACAGCAGCAGAAATTCACTCATGACCACTGAGGTCTCCATTCTGAGTTCTGTGTTCTGTGATTCTGTTAAGTTCAGTCTTCTTGAGTCCTTCTGATACCACCAGGCAGAGAGTTCAGTCTTCTTGAGTCCTTCTGATACCACCAGGCAGAGAGTTCAGTCTTCTTGAGTCCGTCTGATACCACCAGGCAGAGAGTTGTGTTAAGTAAGGCAGACTGTGAGAGCTGAGAGGCTCCTCCTGTCCTTCTCTGTACCGGAACTGATGTGTGTGTGTGTATCTCTGTGGGTATCTGTGTGTGTATCAGTGTGTGTATGTGTGTGTGTGTGTGGGTATCTGTGTGTGTGTGTGAGCTTGTGCGTGTGTGTGGGTATCTGTGTGTGTGTGCGTGTGCATGTGCGTGTGCGTATCTATGTATACGTGTGTGCGTGTGCGTGTGCGTGTGCGTCTGCGCGTGTGTGTGTATCTGTGTGTTTATCTACGCGTGCGCATGCGTATGCGTGTTTTGGTGTGTGTGTCTCTTATGTGATTGCCTGTTGGTGTGTGTTTGTGTGTGTGTGTGTGTGTGTGCTTGTGCGTGTGGGTGGGTGTGTCTGTGTGTGTATCTGTGTGTGTGTGCGTTTGTGTGCTGGTGGATGTGCGTGTGGGTGTTTGTGTGTGTGTGTGTGTCTTATGTGATGGCCTGTGTGTCTGTATGTTTGTAAAAGGTTTGTAAAAATGTTCTGTGTCTGTGTCTGTGCATGTGTGTGTGTGTGTGTGTGTGTGTTTGTTTGTTTGTTTGTGTGTGCGCACGCATGTAGAGTCAACTCTCCCT
>NC_045177.1:251853-254353 GCF_900700415.2 Clupea harengus
CAGTTGCCTTGACAGACTTGTTTTTATTTATAGTTCTCCGATGGTTGTGGGGGTTGTGAAGCATCTTATTTTTAAAACTCCGTACATGGCCGTATTTGTACATAAAAGTTGTTTGTTTGACTTTTGTTTTGCTTAGATAAAAAAAAAATAATAAATAGACACTGTGCAATGTAAAAACCCCGTTATTGTAACTGAAAAATACATCTGAGGGGATTTGTGAGGTGTCTGAGCCAGCTATCTAATGTTAGCATGCTACTACCCACAAGGTAAACAGTGATGTATTGACGGATTGACGGAGAAGGATAGTTACTCAATTTGGGAGGTGCACGTCAGGCCGAGGAGAGGTGCTCGGCAGGGACGTGCACAGGAGGGGGCTAAGGTTGCCCGTTTGCCCTCCTCGACGGAAGATGCCCCTCCGAAGGAAATATATATATATTTTAAATAGTATTACGGCTGCAGAACTTCACGTAGGCCTAGATAAAATAATCATGGAATAAGCGTCCAGGGGACGGGGCGTGACGGCGGCGGTTAGTGAGAGTTTCAAGTGATATAGGCAAAATATGCGTCCAGGGGACGGGGGCGTGGCAGCGGCAGTTAGTGAGAGTTTAAAATGATATAGGCAAAATATGCGTCCAGGGGGCGTGGCGGTGGCGGTGACAAAAATGAACGTGTTGCCCCTTTTTTCCAGGGCAGAGCAACTGCCCTTCAAAATTCCTGTGCACGTCCCTGATGCTCGGAGAAGGTTTGTAACGACGGAGAGGGCTCTCCGTGTCTGAGTGTCTCTGAAAACTGACAACCATAAATCTGCCTTAAGTGTGTGTGTGTGTGTGTGTGTGTGTGACAGAGAGGGAGAGAGAGAGGGAGAGAGTCAGTTACCTGTACATGCTAAGTGTGTGTGTGTGTGTGTGTGTGTGTGTGAGTGAGAGAGAGAGAGAGAGAGAGAGAGAGAGGGAGAGAGAGAGAGAGAGAGGGAGAGTCAGTTACCTGCCCATGCTAAGTGTGTGTGTGTGTGTGTGTGAGTGAGAGAGAGAGAGAGAGGGAGAGAGTCGTAACAGTGTTGTGCAAGTTCACACCTCTCATGAACTAGTTCAAAGTTCAGTTCATACAAGCAAACATGAATCGTTCACGTTCATAGTTCACCATTTCAATCCTGAACTAGTTCATATACAGTACATGGTTCAGTTCATTTCATAGTTTTAAGGTGGGACGTGAGAATGAAAGACTTAACTTGTGTTTTAAAGAAAACTGTATCCACCATTACTGCACTTCATAGGCCTATGTAGGCTATCATTTCCTAAAATAAATCTTTTAAATTATTGCTAATTTTTCACAAGGACATTTTCACAGAAAGGTGAGATTTTTACTATCGGAAACTTTATCAGACAGTGTGTAAAAATCCCGCAAATAATAATAAGGTGCATCGAATGTACTCGCTGAGTCTGCGTCCCTAAATGTCCTTCGGGATTAATAAAGTATCCATCTATCTATCTATCTATCTATCTATCTATCTATCTATCTATCTATCTATCTATCTGTTTTCGCTTTCACTTGCCATTTTTGTATGAGACCGAGAGCTGTTGTCTTGGAATACGTTGCTTGTTTGGTATAAATGTGTTTGCGATGGTAACGTAATGCGAAGTCGAGTTAGATGGTTAAGGTTAGGCTACATCGCAGAAATGATACGGGCACTGAGCAACGGCATGGTGCAAGCACTCGAATTCGATTTAGACAGCGTCTCTCCTCAGGAGAAGGAAAACATTCCGTAACGTTTCAGCTAGACCTCAGTGGCGCCGGACCTCAGATAATATGAACGTGTTCACCGTTCAAATTCATTATTTGTCATTAGGTTGCGTTCAGTTCATCGTTCTCATAACAATGGACGCGTTCATGCACAACACTGGTCGGTAACCTGTCCATGTTTAGTGTGTGTGTGTGTGACAGAGAGAGAGAGAGAGAGAGAGAGAGAGAGAGAGAGTTGGTAACCTTTCCATGTTAAGTGTGTGTGTGTGAGAGAGGGAGAGAGGGAGAGAGAGAGAGAGGGAGAGAGGGAGAGAGGGAGAGAGAGAGAGAGAGAGAGAGTCGGTAAACTGTCATTGAAATGAACTCCCACCTTGGCGCATGGACACGTTTCTGTCGTTGCTGGCCCTTAGCACGAGCTGCGCATGACTTCGCTCCAGAACAAAGAGCTCGTCCTTCCCAACCCGCGAGCTCTTTCCCGACTTCAGGGTGCCGGTCGGCCCTCCGGGCGCGAGGTACTTTCCCGATGAATCCCGGAACACTACTTTCCCCGCGCGGAACTCCAGAGTGAAGCCCGTGCTGGTGTCGGGGCTTTTCAGCAGCGCACCGCTGCACGCGAGGAATCGGTTGTCCGCTGTCTGCAGGTGATAGCGGCGGTCCTGGTACACGAGAGTGAGCAGGGAGTCCACTCCCCACGGGGCGTCACGCTCCGCCGCCAGCTCTCCGCGCGCGCTGCTCAGGTGCGCGTAGCGTTTCCGCGACA
>NC_045177.1:256853-259353 GCF_900700415.2 Clupea harengus
ACCAACATTACAAAATCTGAAACACTTTTACAAAGCTTGAGACAAATTTACATTTTGGAAAACATTTTTACATATCATAAAACAAAATTACATTAGCATAACACATTTACAAGTCCCGAAACAAATTTACATTTCAGAAAACAAATTAACAGGACGCAAAACACTTTTACAAGTCCCGAAACAAATTTACAAGTGGCGAAACAAATTTTGTAATTTTGTTTTATGATATGTAAAAATGTTTTCCAAAATGTAAATTAGTCTCAAGCTTTGTAAAAGTGTTTCAGATTTTCAGAGCAAGCACAATGGCCACAGGGGCAATACAAAACTCCCTGTTAATCAGGAAGGAACCTTGAACAGAACCGCAGCACATAAGGGGGGGCCCATCTGAAGGAACCTTGAACAGAACCGCAGCACATAAGGGGGGGCCCATCTGAAGGAACCTTGAACAGAACCGCAGCACATAAGGGGGGGCCCATCTGAAGGAACCTTGAACAGAACCGCAGCATATAAGGGGGGGCCCATCTGCCATCGGCCGGTTAGAGATAGAAAGAAGAGAGGGGGGGGGGGCGGGGGGGGGGGGGGGGACAACAACTGGTAAGTGCACACAGCATACATGTGGTAAATGCACATCCTTACAAACCTCATATGGTATATACGTGATATATATAAAACAGCTTAGTGGGTATACAGTGTGCTCATAGGGTTACTGTAACAGATCAGCTTAGTGGGTATACAGTGTGCTCATAGGGTTACTATTACCAGTGCCGCTGCTAGCCATTTTGGTGCCCTAAGCATAACTCCTTTATGATGCCCCCCCCCCCGAGAAAAAAAAAAGAAAGAAAAAAGAACAACTTCCTCAACCCCAAATGAGGGACACTTTCTTCCAGGTGTGCGCACGCGCCAACAGCTGACCAACAATAATGGAAATCGCAAGGTTTCATTAGCCATACCATAAACCTATTAATTTCAGTGTAATTTTGGCAAACCACTACTGTACTTGCTTGGGTGTATTGTTCATAGTAATAGTCATTACAATTATTACAAGTTTCTCTCAAATTTCATGTTGTTTTCTTGAAATAGCATTAGACCAAGGCTTCCCAATTTGGGGCCCGCGCTCGATTTTTTTTGGCCCGCGCTCCGATCAGAATCAGAGTCATAACGTCATTCGTAGCGTTTTAACCCATTTCGAACAGGGCCTCTGTCTCAACGTCCTATGTAACTCAGACTGGTTGCAGTTCACTGCCTGGCCACAGTTTTAGATGGGTCAAGGGGGGGCGCTATTAACCTCTTGTCAGATCCATATCTTTGCAGCTAAAGTTGGGATTCCTGGTTGCTATGGTTATCTAGCTAAGGCTATGGTTAGCTAGCTAAGGAAACTTTTAATAACAAACAATTTAAATGGAAGATTTCCGTTTGCATGAAATGATAGCTAGTTATCTAGCTAATGTTATAGTCTCCTCGATTTACCTTCTACAATTATAATGGGTGCCTGTGACACTTCGTATGAACGAGTTCATATTCATGAGTTCCTATTCACACATATTAACACCAGTTCATTATGTGTAAAGAATGCTGATATGAAATATGAAAACAACCAGTAGTCAATGTGCAAGCTTCCAATTTAATCGTGATTTAAGATACTCTAGGCTATTTGAGTTAAGGCAGTCTGCCCTTCAGTCGAGGCATGATGATCTCTCGCTACAAGTTTCACCTGTTCGTGTTGGCGTAACAAATGCTTGTGGAGTCAAGTGCAGTTGAGAGGCGCATGTCTCCAGGGCACAGATTACACTTAACTGTAAATATTTTTCTCTTTTCACGGATACAAATAAAAAAGGCTGTGATTGGAATACGGGACAAAATCACCCATAATATTTCGGGATGTCCCGGACAATTCGGGACGGTTGGCAACCCTACTTTGCACCTACATTATAACATATTTGAGTGTGCTAACAGTAGCAATAACGTCAGCTAGTTCGAGGGGTATGCATAGGCTAACCATTAAATTAGCAGCACATTTCCCGTATTTAACAATGATTACACATGGACTTACCTGAAAGTGATGCACGGGCATCATCTCGCAGTTTCTTTCTCTTTCCTTTGTCTGCCCCTGACTCCTGTTGTCTTTTTGAGGCCATTTTCGAAAAGTTGACCTAGCCTACTGTCAAAGTTCGTCAGGCCACTGAGATAGGAAAGGGCACCCACGGCGAGCTTGGGAAGTTGAGTGTGTATTTTTGGGAGGGGGGGGGGGCACCAGCGTAACTTTTTTTGAGCAATTAAATATATCTCTTGTTCTGCCTGTTTTGTGATATACATGCCTAAACGGTGCCTAATATTTCTATATAAAATAATATGGGCATTATAATTATTATAACTATGATGATTTTTCAGTTGCCTATGTTTTGGTGCCCCCACAGGAGTTGGTGCCCTACGCACAGCGCGTAGTGTGCGTTATGGGAGCGGCGGCACTGACTATTACAGATCAGCTTAGTGGGTATACAGT
>NC_045177.1:266853-269353 GCF_900700415.2 Clupea harengus
TCGGGATCAGAAGGATTTAAGCTCGGGTTGTTTACAGTTGTTGTCATGAACTTTCAGATGACGTTTATTCAGTTTTATGCGGCATTTAACACAGTTGTTGAATGAAGGTCATATAGGTATTGCAAAACAAACATAATTATGCGTTCGTTTTCTTAATATTTAACTTTTATTTTCATATATTGTCATGGTTTCGGCAGCGTTAGAGAGGCAGTCTCACGCCTCGTATTGCAGGCAACAAGGTTGAACACCGCCAAATGGATGATGGTTGACCAATCAGAGCGCTGCGTGCCGAAAGATTACCTTATATGGAAAGAGCCAGTCACCCCACCGGGTATAAAACCTCCTTGTTGGAGCTGATTCATATGTCAGTGTGCTGTTCCTCCCAGACGGGGTATCTACTAAATTTTCAGCGCTCCTAATCCCAAAAAACTCACAGGTAGGCCCATTTTGACCAGTGTTTGACTAATAATGATATTTGGCTTGATTTTGGTATGATCGTGTATTTATTTTTATTCTGCTTTGGGCCTCCTTTTTGTCAGCGCATTTGAACTTAAGTGACGTCAACGCTGATATAATTTGTTGGTTAACGTTAATTTCCGATATTTCCTTTCAATATCTTTGGCTTTACATTCAGAATGCGTTTGGTCTCAGTAATTTTAAAATGCAACCGTAACGTTAGTTGTGTCGATGTCCTGCTTTGTGGAGTTGATTAGCAAAGATTACGTTAGCTTGCTAGCTTATATTTGAATAGCTCCAATGCTCAACCGTTGGCGGCTGTCAGACTACCTAACGTTGGCTAGACTTGCTTATTTTCAAATAACAAAGCCAAATTGCCAAGCGGTGTTCCCGTTAGACGACTGGTTTTACAGCTCAATCGCTCTCGGAAGAGCAAGGCCGTCGTTTGCTGTAAAGTGAATTTCCGCTTTAGCTAACCTTACCATTTTGTAGTGGGTAAGTTAATGTTAACATGAAAAGCTTACTTTATCGAGTCGTCTGAAGGGTTTGTAAGGAGTCTGTTAAGTTAGTGTGAAAAACAAAGCATTCAGTAATTCAATAAATTCGAATGCGGGAGAGGGCCATTGTAATGGTGGGTGTGACCGGCTCATGTTAACGTTAGCGCTGTTGCAGTCGTTGGCTCACAACCGGCTCAACGTTATCAGCCTTTAAACCAGGCCTGACCCGGGTGTTTAACGTGTTTAGCCCTTGGCAAAAAAAATGAGTTGACTACTCTGCGGTTGAGCTGCAACCGTGGGTGGGGTTGGGTTTACATAACCCGATCGGTTGTGAGTTCTATTGTATGACTTGTCGTCGTGTATCGCTTACTAGCATCGCTAATCTTGGGTGCCGTGTTTTAAACGTACACTCGAAGGTAAAATCATGTATATATTCCTCTATCTAGCTAGTGTGAAACCGATCGTTTTTGTCTGACTGGCGACTTGGGGCGTGTAGGCCGCGGTGATGACTGGTGTGTCGGTCAGCCAAGGGAGTGGTCGGACCGTTGGCCAGGCCCGTGGCTGCCTGCGTTCAAACTATGTCCTAATATGGCAATACTCGCTCAGGAGCGGGACTTCCTTTGTTTCAAATCGCCTCGTTTCAGGTCTGCGCCTGCGCACCATCTAGTGGCCGCCCAATTGCGTTGCCTCTCTCTCTAGACCGGAAATATCGGGAACGGCCGTAAAGAATGTGCTTAATCCGTAAATCAAAGTGGATGTTTTAAAAGACTGCCTTTTATATTTACAGCCATGGAAGACGAGATCGCCGCCCTGGTCGTAGACAACGGCTCTGGAATGTGCAAAGCTGGCTTTGCCGGAGACGACGCTCCCCGTGCCGTTTTCCCCTCCATCGTCGGCAGGCCCAGACATCAGGTAAGATTACTGTTGTGCAAAGGAATGTGCACTGCAATCCATAACCACATTTAGAATATAGTTCATTATATCTTAACAGAAATGCTTTTTAATAAGTATGTAAAACTTAAAGCAGTTTTCAAGGAGGGCATTGTAATGGTAAATGCTTGGTCTTCTGCTCTGTATTGCCTATTGTATTGTAAAGGTAATGTTAACTCACCCCCCCCTGTTTTTGAATTTGAGTACATCACATGTGGTCTCCTTAAACCAGTGATCTGTTAAATGGTAGAATTATCAGTGGGGAAACAAACTACTAAACATGTCTGCCATGTTTGTGATCCTGACTTGCTTTTCTCAGAAGCACTTCAGAATTTATTGGGCAAAGGCTTAACTATTTATTTATTCAGAGGCTATTACCTTAATCTGGCATTTCATTTAAAGTAGCTATGTAGACTGGGGAGGTGCCTGACATCCTTGTGCTTGTGTGTAGGGTGTGATGGTGGGTATGGGGCAGAAGGACTCGTACGTGGGAGATGAGGCCCAGAGCAAGAGGGGTATCCTGACGCTCAAGTACCCCATCGAGCACGGCATCGTCACCAACTGGGACGACATGGAGAAGATCTGGCACCACACCTTCTACAACGAGCTGCGTGTGG
>NC_045177.1:274353-276853 GCF_900700415.2 Clupea harengus
CTCTGATGAGGGACGGGTTCAGGCGGTGGGTCTGCAGGACTGCTCTGATGAGGGACGAGTTCAGGCGGTGGGTCTGCAGGACTGCTCTGATGAGGGACGGGTTCAGGCGGTGGGTCTGCAGGACTGCTCTGATGAGGGACGGGTTCAGGCGGTGGGTCTGCAGGACTGCTCTGATGAGGGACGGGTTCAGGCGGTGGGTCTGCAGGACTGCTCTGATGAGGGACGGGTTCAGGCGGTGGGTCTGCAGGACTGCTCTGATGAGGGACGGGTTCAGGCGGTGGGTCTGCAGGACTGCTCTGATGAAGTCCTGTTGAACATCCTGCTGCATGTGCCGCCCCAGGACCTGATTTTGAATGTGGCTCGTGTGTGCAGGCGTCTGCACACGCTCAGTAGGGACAAGAGCCTCATCAGCCGCATCAGCCTCTCCGGGCAATACATGGTAAGATCTTTTAGTCTCTCGCTCCACCTCCCTCTCTCTCCCCCTCTCTCTCTCTCTCTCCATCTCTCTCTCACTCTCTCTCTCTCTCTCCATCCCTCTCTCTCTCATCTCTCACTCTCTCTATCTCTCTCTCTCTCCATCCCTCTCTCTCTCACTCTCTCCATCTCTCTCTCTGTCCATCCCTCTCTCTCTCTCTCTCTCCCCATCTCTCTCTCACTCTCCATCCCTCTCACACTCCCTCTCTCTCTCCATCCCTCTCTCACTCTCTCTCTCTCTCTCTCCATCTCTCTCTCTCTCTCTCTCTCTCTCTCTCTCTCTCACACTCTCACTCTCTCTCTCTCTCTCACTCTCTCTCTCTCTCTCTTCCTCTAGGTGAGTGACGAGTGTGTGCGGTCTGTCCTGCGTCGTGTGCGTTCTGAGGTGCTGTCTCTGGACTTGAGCGGCTGCTACTGGCTGTCGTCGGCGAGCGTGTGTGAGGCGTGGCGCTGCTCTCGTCTGCGGCGGCTGGACGTGTCGGGGTGTGTGTTGTCGGCGGGGCGTCTGTCTCGCCTGCTGGCGGGCGTGGGCGAGCTGCGGGAGCTGGCGCTGGACGTGGGCAGGGGCTCGGACCTGCAGAAGCTGTGCGCCGACGGCAGACGCACGCTCTCCGGGCTGCGGAGCCTCACGCAGACGCTGCTCCTCCCCTCCTACGGCGTGCTGCCCCTCTGCCCCGCCCTCACGCGCCTGGAGCTCCGCCTGGAGGTGGGAGGGGCCTGCTGCGAGGGGGTGGAGCTGGCCGTCAGCCAGAGCAGTGTCGCCCACTATGAGAACCTGAGCTGCCTCAGCGCCCGGTTGGCTCCCGGGGCCGCCAATCGCACGCTGCTGGCCCTGCTGCTGGCGCCTCTGAGCGTCCGGCCAATCACACGGCTGACGCGCCTGCTGCTCTCCGCCCCCGGGTCCGCCCCTCCACGCCCACCCGCCCTCATTGGCCTACTGGACAGCCTGGGGGAGGGGCTGACGCAGGGGAACGGACCAACCACAGCGCTGCAGCTGCCTGGCTCCTGGTTGGATGGGGCCGGGTTGGGGCGTGTCTTATCGCGGGGATGCCCGGCCTACATCAGCTTGGCTCGGGGAGGCCCCTCCCCCTGTCTCCCGGACTACGACCTCAGCCCCCTTCGGAGCCTAAACCTGAGTGGGTGTGGCCAGGACCTTGATTCTGATTGGCTGCGGGCGCTCTGCGAGTCCTGCCCAATGCTGCGGCACCTCAATCTCAGCGGGATGCACTATCACCATGGCAACAGGGGTGCTGCTATGGCAACGGCAGAGATGCACCCCTGCAGTCTTCTGGCCGAGCTCACGCACCTGCTGTCCCTCGCGCTGTCCGTCTGCACCGTTGCCGAGGGAGATGGAACCTCCGCGTCGCCGGCCGAGGCCAGCCCCCTGCAGGGGCTTCGGAAAGCTCGGCGCGTCGGCGCGGAAACCTACCGGCTCGGCACGGACGCCATAGGCTCATCGGCGGCGGACGGGACTAGTCTGCGCCGGCTCCTGATTGGCTGCTCCCGTCTGCAGGAGCTGGAGCTGGTGGGGGTGGAGTTCTGCTCGGCCACGCCCCGGTACGAGGCGCCCATCCGGAAGCAGGCGGCGGGGTGTGTGTGTGCCCGCGGCGTGGGCGAGCGGACGCTGGCGGCGCTGGCGCTGAGGCCCTCTCTCCGCGTGGTCGCGCTGGCAGCGTTGCCAGGGCTACAGACGGGCGCCAGTCTGTGCCAACTCACCCAGCACTGTGCCAACCTCGCCTCGCTCTCCATCGCCAACCTGGGCAACACACACACCGTGTGCTACACACACACACTTCTACAGGCTCTACCGCACTGCCAACGTCTACGAGACCTACGGTACACACACACACACACACACACACACACACACACACACACACCGTCTGCTACACACACACACTTCTACAGGCTCTACCGCACTGCCAACGTCTACGAGACCTATGGTACACACACACACACACACACACACACACACACACACACACACACACACACACACCGTCTGCTACACACACACAATTCTACA
>NC_045177.1:291853-319522 GCF_900700415.2 Clupea harengus
CAAGAGCATGTTTAGACCAGAAGTCGATAAGAAGGGTTGAACTGTGCTTCTTCCGACCTTGAAAAACTTCCATCCTTGCTCGGACATCAGAAATCCACCACGGTGTTTTCCCTGCTGAATCGCTCAACTTCTGTTCTATATAAACCTTGTGCGATGTGTTTATCATTGCTTCACTTTCAGCCTTGTGCTGGGAGTGAGCCAATTGCAATTGTTGTTTGTCTAATAATATACTTAATATGCAGCTCCGGAGTCCTGAGGTAACTAGCGGTGAATTTTCACCTATCAGTCTGGCTATCCTGTCCATTGAAAAAGCAAATCTTGCATCACCACTTTTATGTTTAAAAGGCATCATTGGTTGTAGGTGTGCTGTGCCTCTGGCTGTGCTCAGTCAGCTTGTCGGTCTTGACGCTTCAGATTATTGCGCCTGCTAAATAGCTATATCGTATCGTCCGAATCCATGAATCCAAATAGAGACTTGACATTGGACAACAACATACATATTACCCAGCAATCATCATTGCAAATCTGAATATGACAAAAATACCAAAGAAAATAAGAACTTATTCATTTCATTTCATTCATCATTTTTAATAGTTTCTATAGTGTATGTAAGATAAGCATACAATTTTGTTATAGATTGGTACTATTTTTCCCCACAAATAATACCTACCATGATAGAGATAAGTTTGCTTTTTCAAGCGCATATATAGCATTAAATACTCTTATTAGCACAGTGGCGGTTCGACACGGAGGCCTGGGGTGTCCCTGGCCACCCCGTGCTGACCAATTAAAAAAATTATGAATTTATTATGATTTTACACCCGAGCGCCAAACGCAGAGCTAATGCAACGCAATGTTCTACACGGGTAAATTAAAGCGCCGCACCCAAACACTGTAGTCTGTCGGTGAATGAGAGCTCAGCAACTACTATTGGAGAGAGGAGCTACGATTTCTCCTGTTGCAAGAGTCGGTAAGGTAAGCAAAACGATTTCATCTCGTAAGTGACTTGATGTTCTTGCACATAACCGTGTTACTGTTGTTCCTCACACTGATAATGAAATCAAGTTTGTAAACGTCTGGTCTCGATATGTTTAGAAAACGTAATCATATCTAAGCAAACTCATCGAAGCAGAAGCGAATATCCAAATGTCAGAATCCTTGCTAGGTCTACACAATCTGTCCATGTTAAGTAGGGAGGGATGGTTAGGCAACGAAATGTAACGCATGCCCCTACGTAGGAACGAGGAAGGGATATCGCGTCCTTTTTTGCCCCAGTAAACAAAAAAAGTGAGAGAAACAAATGAAGGTATTGAGAGAGCTGAGGAGGATGAAGAGGGAGGGCCAGAGGAGTCGGTGGAGGTTGGAGAGAGGGCATGTGATGAAGAGGGAGAGCCAGAGGAGTCGGTGGAGGTTGGAGAGAGGGCATGTGATGAAGAGGGAGGGCCAGAGGAGTCGGTGGAGGTTGGAGAGAGGGCATGTGATGAAGAGGGAGGGCCAGAGGAGTCGGTGGAGGTTGGAGAGAGGGCATGTGATGAAGAGGGAGGGCTCTGACACAGAGAGGGAAATTCCAGAGGCTGAGGAGGAAGAGGATGAGGATGATGAAGAAGAGGGTAAGGAAGAGGATGAGGAAGATGATGAGGAAGAGGGTGAGGAGCATGAGGAAGAGGGTGAGGAGGAAGAGGAAGAGGGTGAGGAAGAGGGTGAGGAAGAGGATGAGGAAGAGGATGAGGATGAGGAAGAGGGTGAGGAGCATGAAGAAGACGGTGAGGAGGATGAGGAGGATGAGGAAGAGGATGAGGAGGATGAGGAAGAGGATGAGGAGGATGAAGAAGAGGGTAAGGAAGAGGATGAGGAAGAGGGTGAGGAAGAGGATGAGGAAGAGGGTGAGGAGCATGAGGAAGATGGTGAGGAGGATGAGGAGGATGAGGAAGAGGATGAGGAGGATGAGGAAGAGGATGATGAGGATGAAGAAGAGGGTGAGGAAGAGGATGAGGAAGAGGGTGAGGAGCATGAGGAAGAGGGTGAGGAGGATGAGGAGGAAGAGGATGAGGAAGAGGGTGAGGATGAGGAAGAGGGTGAGGAGGAGGAGGAAGAGGATGAGGATGATGAAGAGGGTGAGGATGAGGAAGAGGGTGAGGATGAGGAAGAGGGTGAGGATGAGGAAGAGGATGAGGAAGAGGGTGAGGAGCATGAGGAAGAGGGTGAGGAGGATGAGGAAGAGGGTGAGGAGGATGAGGAGGATGAGGAAGAGGGTGAGGAGGATGAGGAGGATGAGGAAGAGGATGAGGAGGATGAAAACATGCAGGGACAGAGAGAGGAACAGCCAGAGGGACAGTGGATCAAGTACTGCACCATCAGGTTTGTGATGAAGAAGGTTCTCACTATTTTGCAAAGCAGTGCAATTCCAATTCCATTGTAGGCATTCTGCTGTAAAACATTTTTTGTGTCACTATGGCTCTAACATTTCTTCTTTTAAAGTAAACACTCGGCCTACATTTTGAAATGCATGCAGATATACATAATTGTAATAAGTAAAGACTATGTTGTAGTTGCGCCCTATGTTTACTGTACATCTTTCTACAGATATGTCCAAGAATGATGTACCAGTATACGTTTGCTATAATTATTAGATGAATATTTAAACTTGTAAATCATTAATAAATATATTATTATTATTATTATTATTATCATAAATTCTGCGCGGCCTCCCCTTTATGTTTCATGCATTGAGCCGACACGTAACAAATGGGGGCTCGCCAAGATTTTTTCCAGAATCAGTTAAAACAACTTGTTCATCCACTCTTTGGAAAGGAGTAGTGGTTGTAAGGTTGTAATTTGATAAGATAGATCGTGATATTGGCTGTTTGGTGCTGACGGGCATAAAACTGCCGGTACAGCAAGAAAGGCAGTGTAAATTGGGGAGACGAACGTGGAAAATTGTAAGTGCTAAACTTTTTTTTTTGTTTTCGTTGGGTTACCGTGGAGGAGGAAAGTCACTGAAAGTGACTGCAGCTGTTGGCTCTCGCTGCAAGAGAGACACACTGTGCAGGCTAGGGAAAATTGGGTGCAGTTGTAGTGGTAACTCGGTGGTGAAAGTAAGTGAGTACCTACCGAGCAACGTGAACCCCTGCGCAGGTGAAGTGCGCTTACCGCTATTTATTGTTTTGTCCGGCCTGTAAAAGTTTGTTGTTTTTCGTGGGTGTGTCGGACGCTCTGGGGTTGTGTAGCAACTCAATTGCAGGTGGACACACTGAAGACTAGGTCTGGAAACTAGAACTGTGTTTTGGAGATAGATGCGGGGAAGCTCTAGTCGGTTGGGTTTTTGTGATTGGTTGGTTATACACCTGTGCTTAATTACCGGGTGTGCACGGTCGCGTCTGAGCCACCGGGTAAAGAACACGATCAGGGAGAAGGCATTGGTAGACCTGGGCCAGATCGGTTGGGGCGTCTATGGTTGCAGGGTAGAAGTAGTGACCTGCCCTTTATCCTCTATAGCAGTGGTCACCAAACTTTTTCGGCCAAAGATCACAAACTCTGCCTTGGTGACAGGCAAGATCTACCTATTGAGGCGTTGAGAGAAAAAGACTGTCCAGACTGTACTTACAACTTAACTTTTTATTTTGCCTAATTGTAATTGAGTGAAATCAAACACTTTGGGCCAGCTTTGAAATTGATGTGACCAAGAACACACTAAATCACTTAATTTCAGTGCAACATAAAAATATTTATTATATAATTATATTATTATATTAACAGGAAAATATTTGTTAACCGCACACAATATGAACAAGAAAAAACACATTTGCAATGAGCAGGCTGGATATGAACTGCTTTATTTATCAACTGAAGTTACAACACAACACTGACAATCTTTGTTTTCAGAACATTTGACAGTTGTTTTGAGGCCCCCATGTTGCCACTCTTCAGAGGAGAATCAAGGAGAAGCACATCTTGCAATTGGCTACCTTAGATAGTTTTTCTGATGATTGAATGCACCTTTCTATGGAATTGAAGGCTTAACAAGCTAATCAGACTAAATATGTGTTGCAATTATTCAGTATTGAGTAGTTACAGGTATTCAAATCATGAAAATGATTAGGGTGCCTAAATATTTGCACAGCCTATTTTTCGCATTTGATTTCATTTCAAATACTGCTACACTAAATATCTTTGTCAGTGTTAAAAAGAAAATGAATAATATACCACTGTGATCTTTTTTTGGTGAAGACAGAGTAAATTATTATTTAATACGACAATATGCGTGCATATTAATATTTCGAAAACCATTGGAATGAAGTGGGAGTGGCCGATAACTAACATAAGCGCAAACGTACTCATGTAACGTCACCTTTAACATTAATATTAATATTTAGAAACACGTTGCAGTCGTAGAAGTTAAAATAGACAAATATCTGTCTCGAAAACCGTTCATTTGTGTAAGCATAACGTTAAGCATAACGTTAATCTATAAATAGACTTAGGATATCGGTTTATTTAACAAACTGGCCGATAACCAGTGGTGGAATGTAACAAAGTATTTTTACTTCGTTACTGTATTTAAGTACATTTTTACGTATCTGTACTTTACTTAAGTAATAGTGCATACTTTTTACTTTTACTCCATTACATTTTTTTGCTATTATCTATACTTTTACTCCGCTACATTTCTACAATATTACATTTTATGAACACAGTTTCGCCAAAATGTTGCCTACACAAAACTATGGATTGCGTTGCTGTTTTGGAAGTTTAAACCAATCAGGTGGCTCTATCCAATGATATCAGTTATACCTGAACATTCAACAGACAGCCTGACTACTGCCTATTCAACATGGATCCAGAGTCGGCCTGAACTGAGCCCTCTGATATGAGCCACCCTTGGCCCTATTTAAAAGATATGTTCGAGTTCAAAGGCCCCAAGAATGACTCCTGGAGGTTTCAATGCGGTTCCTGTCTCCCTCAAAAAAAGAAGTTGCTAGCCTTCAATAATTCGCCCCTCAAATTTAAAGTAGCATATCGAGGTAAGCAGAGTGATTGCTATGCTAAGTTAATGTCCCTGACTTTTGAATATTGATATATGTATTTAATTTGTTTACTGACATGATATTATAATGTTATCTAGCGAAATTCATGTTGACATACAGCAATAGCCTCAAAAAACATGATTGTATCTTCATTATATATTTAACTTAGTGGTAAGATAAAGCTGGTAGGTTAGCTATGTCAAGCTAGCGTGCCTTGTTCTGTCCAGTTTTACAATTACATTTGTTTTTCATGTTCCATGTTTCCCTTTTTTACACATTTACAATTAAATAAAAGATTTAAAGATATCACATGTTGTCTTTATTGGTTTGGCTTATGGTATTAACTTTGCAAATAATCCCTGGTAGATAACTTGTCATCCGCAGAATTGTAAGATATAGTGTGAACAGTATTACAGATGGTAGGCACAATAAGTACACCAACCTTTCCAATTAACAAATGTTGTTGCTTATAATTATTACTAGTAGTGACATCTGTAGAGGCATTTATTACCAGTAGCTATTTCTTTATCAAAATGGCACAGCCTAGACATTGAGAGACAACCCATTGCGTGAGTACTTTTACTTTTAATACTTAAAGTAAATTTAAAAGTAAGTACTTTTTACTTTTACTTTTACTTTTATTTTCCTGGGTACTTGTACTTTTACTTAAGTACTAAACTTCGGTACTTCCTCCACCACTGCCGATAACCAAGATAACAACGTGGGTTGAGCCTAGGTGCGAGCTGTCAGACGAGCTGGCAGAATGTCGGAAATCTCTCTACATTGCTCAGACATTCTGCAACTTTCTGTGATAAATCGTTGGTGATTACGTTCATATCAACTCTACAGACATCCTCGGATTTAAATAGCTGGCGTTCATGAATCAGGCGGAGATCTTTTCTGATGTTGGTCTTCAGAAGACACTTCAGAAAATGTAAAAAAAAAAAAATCTGTATTTAAAAAAAAATAATAATTTGGAGATCGACAGGGAAGGTCTTCGAGATCGACACGTCGATCGCGATCGACAGGTTGGCGACCTCTGCTCTATAGAATAACACATATCATTCTAAATGAACTTTGGGGTTCTCATTATGTTACTTCCCTATGAGGCAGGGTTGTAACAGAGTGTGTGTGTGTGTGTGTGTGTGTGTGTGTGTTCTCATTATGTTACTTCCCTACGAGGCAGAGTTGTAACAGTGTGGACACATGTGTGTGTCTGTGTGTGTGTGTGTGAGAGAGACAGTTAAATCCTAATGCTTACAACATGAGGACATCCTGGTAACAGTTGTAGATTTATATATATACGTTATTTTTGGAACGGAGAGACATCAAAGATAACAATGACCACCAGAATTCTGGTTTTTTGTCTCACATTTAATGGTGACATCAGAGGAGAGATGCCCAGGTCTTACAGACAAAATGTTCTTTGTTTCCTTCCCCCAGGTCTTGTCATTCCACCCAAACCCGTTGTCAGAGAGGAGAGGAGAGACGTTCCTCATCAGAATATGGGGCAGGAAAGGCCATGTTGACCACAGCCATCCGCACAGGTCCAAAATCATGTTTATGTCATCATACATACAGATGCACACTTCTTCCTGCTTACGCACAGACACTCACAGTGTGTGTGTGTGAGAGAGACAGAGAGCGTGTGAGTGTGAGTTTGTGTGTATGATTTTGTTTATAATCATACTCTGGATTCATTATTACCCGTGTGTGTGTGTGTGTGTCTGTGTGTGAACTTTAGTGAGTTAGATTGCTGTCGGTCATTCTGAGCAGGACTAGAGGACTTAGAAGACCAACTGTGTAGCTCTTGTGTACTGGTGAGAGTGTGGTGGACACTAAGCAGTTTGAACAGGGTGGTTAAAGTCCATCCTTCTAATCTTAAACACCAGCATCTGCAGTCTCTCCCTGAGAATGAATACGGCGTTAAAGATGTTTTTGGACACTTGAACTTTACCGTGACTGACATGACTGAACCTGTTGTCCCAGAATGCACTGGGTTGGGCCTTTCTTAGCAAAGGAATCCAGCCAAACCAACTGAAGGAAACTAATTAAAGGCGTGTGGGTGTGAAGTGTGTAGCAATCATGAACGCATCATAAACACACACACACACACACACACACACAAACACACACAAACACGCGCAAACACACACACACACACACACCCACACGTACACACACACACACACACACACACACACACACACACACACACACACACACACACGTACACACACACACACAAACACCCACACGTACACACACACACACACACACACACACACACAAACATACACGTAATGTACAAACAGACATGGGAGTTATTGTAAATGTTATCTTTTTTAACTTACTTTAAACATTTCAGACAAATATGTGTTTGTGGTAAACTTACTGCATCTAAGGCTTTTTGTAGTAATTCCAATGTAATTATGAGTCAAGCAAAGTTCCAAAAGGCTGATCTAGAGCAGTAGAGGCATTCTGTCTCTTGGCAGGAGTGTTTAGACATGACGCTGAAACCTGAGACTGTGGCACAATGACGTTTTTCTTTTTTTTTTTTTTTTTTTTTTTTTTACTTCTTCAGATGACGTTAAACTCCAGTGATTGGACGAGCTCCACCAGTCTTGTGCTGTGGGTTTTCAGAGCAACGCTGGAATTAGCTTTGACTCTAGCGTGAAGACGTCAGTGGGTAAGTAAGTGTTATCATATGGTGAGAGTAAAGGGTGGTGGGTCTACAACTGCAGTCGGCAAATCAGCTGTTTGTAACCTTGGAGATCAAAGTGATTGATATTTACATTTACATTTAGTCATTTAGCAGACGCTTTTGTCTAAAGCGACGTACAAGGGAGAGAATAGTCAAGCTACGAGCAATAGAACCTGGTGTAACAATAAATAAATACTACTTTACATAAGAAATATAACAAAATGAAATAAAAAGAAAAAAATATGTGATGTAGCTGATGAGGAATTTGATTGAATCAATCCAACCATTCTACACCTTTCATGTTTTTGTTTGCATGGCTTGCTCATTCACAGACTCATGTTCATTCTTCCAAACCTGTTGTAGGACTGTATTTGTACTGACCTGTGACATTTCCAGAGTATCCCCTTCATAAGAACAGCAGCTTGATTCACAATGGGGATACTTCGCTACAATACAGACCAATATGAACATTGGTGCTTAAAGGTGCTAGAGCAGGGGTGGGCAATTCATTCCCCCAAGGGGCCACATGAGATAGTGGGACTGTTGTGGAGGGCCAGACCAATAGGCTGAACACAATTCTGCTCAATATAAGTTGTATCTCTTTATAAAAAATATAAAATTATATTGTTTTGATTAACTGCTACTGGTAAGAGTTATGTTACATTTAGGCTATCAAAAATGTGGTGCAGGCATAGTAAAAACGCCAACATTATTGAATCAACATTCACAAAAACGATTTTGAAACGATTCAGTGCGAATGCTCGCAGGCACACCCACAAGCACGAATGTAGGACTACGGAAATAAAAAAATATCCCGCTAATTTGGTTACTTGCCAAAACAATAGAAGACATTCCTCCAAAATACCTATTTTTAATGATTTTGTTGCCGTTTAGTTCTTCACGCAAATGCAAAGCAATCCACCTTCTGACTTCAAGTTCCAATGACTTTCAGTTACGTTAAATGACTGGACTACTTGCGGAATTGCAAGTTACGCACTAGTCGAAGTGCCAGTTAGCACTTCCCGTCCTAACTGGCACTTCGACTAGTGCGTAACTTGAAATTACAGCAGTTACATTTCTGCACTTTTTATTTATTTTGTATTTAATTTTGTTATATTTCTTATATAAAGTAGTATTTATTGTTACACCAGGTTCTATTGCTCATAGCTTGACTATTCTCTCCCTTGTACATCACTTTGGACAAAAGCGTCTGCTAAATGACTAAATGTAAATGTAAATGTAATTGGAATGATAGAAAAGATGTGAATTAGAAGCACAAAACCCGTTGCCAATGACAGCGGTCATTCATTTTTCGCAGGGGAGAATATAAAGAAATTACAGACCTGCGAAGGTTGGGATGGCCCATTCAAATGAACTGAAATTTTCTAACATTCTGAAGAACCGTATTTGACGTTGATACAATCGTGAATAATTACTGTGTCTCATCAAAGCTAAACTCTCCTAGCCGCTAGACTGAAGTTGAACCCTACCTGACCTGCAGATCTACCAGACTGAAGCTGAACCGTACCTGACCTGCAGATCTACCAGACCAGCCTCTAGACTGAACCTACCTGACCTGCAGATCTACCAGACCAGCCTCTAGACTGAACCTACCTGACCTGCAGATCTACCAGACCAGCCTCTAGACTGAACCCTACCTGACCTGCAGATCTACCAGACCAGCCTCTAGACTGAACCCTACCTGACCTGCAGATCTACCAGACCAGCCTCTAGACTGAACCCTACCTGACCTGCAGATCTACCAGACCAGCCTCTAGACTGAACCCTACCTGCAGATCTACCAGACCAGCCGCTAGACTGAACCCTACCTGCAGATCTACCAGACCAGCCTCTAGACTGAACCCTACCTGCAGATCTACCAGACCAGCCTCTAGACTGAACCCTACCTGCAGATCTACCAGACCAGCCTCTAGACTGAACCCTACCTGCAGATCTACCAGACCAGCCTCTAGACTGAACCCTACCTGCAGATCTACCAGACCAGCCTCTAGACTGATCCCTACCTGACCTGCAGATCTACCAGACCAGCCTCTAGACTGAACCCTACCTGCAGATCTACCAGACCAGCCGCTAGACTGAACCCTACCTGCAGATCTACCAGACCAGCCTCTAATATAAAATTATAAAATATCAAAAAATGTGGTGCAGGCATAGTAAAAACGCCAACATTATTTAATCAACATGTAATCAACATTCACCAAAACAATTTTGAAAATGAGCATGTTTGCAGTATTAAAGGTGTTCCCAGACGACCAATACACATGGCACACACACACACACACGAGAGCCAGCTTGCAATGCAATTGTATAAGTATACAAATTAATAGTAATATCAATTTTTAGCAGCGCAAATGGTCGCAGGCACGCCCACACGCACAAATGTAGGCCTACGTAAATAAAAAAGTATCCCGCTTATTATACGGTTACTTGCCAAAACAATCAAAGACATTTCTCAAAAATACCTCTTTTTAATGAATTTGTTGCCGTTTAGTTCTTCACGCAAATGTGAAGCAAGCAACCCACCTTCTGACTTCAAGTTTTGATGACTTTCAGTTACGTTAAATGACTGGACTACTTGCGATGCGGAATGATATGAAAGATGTGAATTAGAAGCACAAAACCCGTTGCCAATGACACCAGTCATACATTTTTCACAGCAGTGAATATAAAGAAATTACAGACCTGCGAACGTTGGGGTCATAGATATATATATAAAGGCCTTTATATCTATATATATATATATATGGTTGGGATGGCCCATTCAAATCAAATGAACTTTTTGGAACATTCTGAAGAGCCGTATAACAAGTACAGGTATTTACGTTTGATTCCTAATTTACAATTGACCTCCGCGGGCTTCACAGGGACAGCCAACGGGCCGCAAATTGCTCTTGGGCCGCACTTTGCCCAGGTCTGCTCTAGACTGAACCCTACCTGACCTGCAGATCTACCAGACCAGCCTCTAGACTGAAGCCTACCTGCAGATCCACCAGACCAGCCTCTAGACTGAACCCTACCTGCAGATCTACCAGACCAGCCTCTAGACTGATCCCTACCTGCAGATCTACCAGACCAGCCTCTAGACTGAAGCCTACCTGCAGATCCACCAGACCAGCCTCTAGACTGAACCCTACCTGCAGATCTACCAGACCAGCCTCTAGACTGATCCCTACCTGACCTGCAGATCTACCAGACTGAAGCTGAACCGTACCTGACCTGTAACCATGACAACAGAGACAGGTGAGGATTCAAATGACTTTTTCATCAGTGTGCCCAGTTTGAAGTGTGTGTGTAAGAGAGTGAGTGTGTGAGAGTGTGTGTGTGTGTGTAAGTGAGTGTGTGTGTGTGTGTGTGTGTGTATGTGTGTGTGTGTCTGTGAGTGTGTATGAGTGTGTGTGTGTGTGTGTGTGTGAGTGTGTGTGTGTGTGTGTGTGAATATGTTTGTGTGTGTGTGTGTGTGTGTGTGTGTGAGTGTGAAGGGTGTTCATCATTTGTAGTAGTGAGTTTACATTTGATTTAAATACAAATGTATTTTACTACATTCCTTTTACTCTGTCAGGGAATTTTCACCCTTTACCAGGACTGTATTAAACCTCAGAATTAAGACACACACAACCAAGAATAGAATAAATAATTGACTTTTACTCTGGCAAAGAGGAGTGCATGGTTTCAGACCGCTCTTCAACATACACTCCTCCAAAAGGAGTGCAGTGGTTGCAGAACGCTGTTCAACCCATCACTGACTCTCTGGTAAAATGTAACAGACTTTATATTCACAGAAGATGTTCACAGTTCATACAGACATGACACTCCCATGGTCGTATCCTCTCGTCCCTGGTTCCCAGAGATAAGAATGTTTACCTAAAACCCCCAAAAATCCTGACTCTGGGTCTTACAACAATAAATCAGTCTTGTAGGTACACTGGAATTCGTCCATTGTGGTTGACTTTAATCAGTAACTTGTCTATGGGTTCCCCCGGAAACTACGTCAGGTTTTACCTGTCATAAAAATGTAACCTGATGCTTTTCTTAACCACGCCCACCTGAGCGTGGATAATAGCCGCATCTCCCCAGATGTGACTCTCTCTCTGTCGGCGCCCACCTGGCTAGGACCCCTCTCTCTCCCTCCGGGCATCGTCCGCGAGGAGCAAGCCTCTTGGACCTCCAACACCGCGTGAGCACACCGTCACACGGTGAAGAACTACTCTCTTTGTTCTCACGTCTTACGGCCGACACACGCCTAAGATCTCAGTCACCGAACTGATAAGTAAGACGCAGTAAGTGCAGAGGAAAGCAGCTAACAACAGACCTGCTAGCTAACTCCACACAACGGGAACAAAAGGCAGACTGCAACGTTCTGAGCGATCAAATCCTCCGATCTAAACTGCAGGGACACAGACATCACAGCAAGGACAACTTTCTCCAGCTACGGACGGCATAATCTCTTCTGCCGTTTCAACATCGGACTCGCCAGCACGACTCTTTTCATAAAGGACTGGTAACTCTGACATTAACTGGGCATTTAGCTATCCTAGCTATTCACAACCTGGCTAAGCATAAGACTGTTTACATGCCATTGTTCATGTGTTTCATATGTTTTGTTTACTGAACGTAACTGTGATATATATGTTCATTGTTAGCTGGTAGTTGGCTTCGCCACACCATCTAAGGGTTATCGTTAGGATTGCTTCTCAGACACATCGAGTCTTGCATGCATCACTAACCATTTCCCTCTTTCCTAACACGCACGATTACACATACATTGGCCTTCACATAGCCTCACACGCGAAGAGAATACTCGAACTTCGCGCTGCATATAGGCTCGTCCTTGTTCACATCACATGTATGTTCGCGTACGTGCACACACATGCACGCGGAACTACGGTGATCAGACAAAGGAACACACACACACATTCTTTCGGGCGCGCTCCTAACAGCGCAACCCCGAGCTCACCAGCTCACACACATCCCCACATTCCTTCAATTCATTGGTTAGTTACATTTAGCTAGATTACATATTGTGTGTTATTTTCTTATCATTGTGTGAATAAATACTTTGATTTATATACGCTGGTTTATTTAATGTTACACAAGAATGGACGTTGCCAACCTCTTCTATTCAGAATTCTAATGACCTTCAACTATACTATTAGTAAGGTAACTTTGGTTGTAGTTATTAATTTAATTATTAATCAGAGTTACAAATTGATAGTATAATATATTTTATGAGACTGATATATTTAACGAGACTGATTTGTGGATTATCATTATTTTGACCACGTGGAGGACACTACACTTTGTGTGGCGCCCCCTAGGTGTTCAACTTAACTGATCTGCCTTTGTGTTGAATGGTTGATGCCTGTCCAATCGGGTGAGATTACCAACATATCGTTGCTGTTGCAAGGACAGCACCAGTGTGTCTTGGTGGCCCTCGCAAAGACGGTATCACAATTTACACACAATTGCACCCACATTCACCCGGCTCCTGCTCACAGGGTAAGTTACCTACATAGTCTGGTACTCCCATGTGAGGCTGGTACCAATTTCACCTACAGTCTTAACCTTAACATCTCATGACACCTCTGAGTTCCAAATCTCCTCTTCTCACAGTTTCACACTTCCTCTCACAGAACAATGGAAACAGTTGAGACTTCCATTTAACAACCTAATATCAAACTAACACACATATCATGATAATAATTATATAAGCATATTTCTTTCACATACTCTCATGCAATTATAGCTGAGGTCTTCTAGAATATAATCATATATGCCACTTGTTCATGTTATTATAGCTGAGGTGTTCTAGAATATAATCATATATGCCACTTGTGCATCAATGTTTTTAGTTAGGGGAAATATAAAAAACATCAAGACATGTCAGACTACCTAAAAATGTCTAACAGGCCCCTAAGGGTTAAAGTGTAGAATCACTAAAATCACGACACTCTTACAGTGCAGCATCATTTTTACTACATTCCTTTTACTCTCATTTTATTATTGCTGAGGTGTTCTAGAATATAATCATAAATGCCACTTTTGCCTCATGGTTTTTAGTTAGGTGAAATATACAAAAATATCAGGCATGGCAGACTACCTAACATAGTAAAAAAAAAGCCTTGGGGCTGGAAGTGTTAAAATCACCCTTACAGTGCAGCATCACTAAAATCACTCTTACAGTGTAGCATCACTAAAATCACTCTTAAGGTCCCGTCACCCATAACGTTCTGGTCAACGTTCTCTGAACGTTCTAATCGTTCAATTTCAAGCGTTCTAGGGCGAGGTGGACACATCTGGCGTGTGACTAACGACAGAATAGCGTGGGACTGATGCACGACTAGCGTGGGACTGACGCATGAGGAGCGTGTAACAGCGACCAAGTGACGTGTCACTGGCGCGCGACAAACGATAAGTCAACGTTAGACGAGTGTGTTGAGCGTGTGATTAACATGTGAATAACGACAGAATAGCGTTTTGCTGGCGTGTGGGTTTTATGGTCAAACGGGTATAAAACGCTGGAAAATCATACTGGATTCAGTTGATCTGAACAGTGAACATCATGCCACCAAGACGACGAAAAGGTGTGAGGGGGGCTTCTGCTACTAGCGCTGCTGTAAGTAAGAAGATGATAAATGCTGCTGAAAGTAAGAAGAATACAAAGCCTCTTTCACTAGCAATGTCTTCCGACGAAGATTTACTGTTATTATTACTGTGATTTACAGGCATTATTCCTGGGGTTTTATGTTATTAAAATAAATTATTTAAATTTTACACTGAATTTGTGTTTCTTCAACACATCTACACACATTGTCCATGTCACAAGAGTCTTCATATCATATCCATCTGCCATAGAACAGCACCAGCTATAACAGTGCTCAGCTATGTTCAAGTTCAGTACATCTACTTCATGCTGGGCTCAAGCAAGCATATACCCTCCTTAGTCTTTCTGGATCCTCCATAGTGGGTGTTCTCTACGGTAGCCCAAAATCAACTGAACCCTAATTAAAAAGCATCGGTTTATATAGGGTAGACTGAGTAGAGTTGAGACACCCATTTAAACCCATTGATGGTGACTGACCAAGGATTGAAAATACAGGCTATATCACAATCAAGCTGTATCAACTGTACCCGATCTCCCACCTTGCTTATTTAGACCCCAAGATAAATCATTCTTATTACTTTCATGTTTGAAAAGACACCCATTCATATAGGACAGTTCTAATAACAAAAATATAACATTTTATTTTCATTTGCTTTGTTTGTTGTCTAACTTTGACTTGCTGCTTATCGCGGGGTACAGTTGAGACATTGTGTCTCAACTGTACCCCGCTGACCACCTCACGCTTTTCGCTAGATTATGCAATGACCTTGCATGACATGATAGCATGGAATATGTAGATTTATAGTGCACAGATTAACGTTTGCAATGATGTAAGTTGCGTTTGTTGATCACGTATGGTTAATAACATATTAATTGTAGAAGGAACATGATACAATCGAGATCTTCCCTTGGTGAAAAAACTTTCGCCGATATCTTCGTACGAGAGATGGGTTAGGTGCTCAAATTTCACGGGACCAAAGAGGACGTTAGTGGGCATGTAGGAACTAAAAATCACGTCTCAGGATTGCTGGGCACATTTATTTCGGGTGCATCAACTGTACTCAGTCTACCCTACCCACATGCATCGACGTTCGGGAAACGCTAAATGACGCTCATTGGACGCCATATGACGTTCGTTTGACGTTAGTCACACGCTGCGTGCGCTAGGGGTCCGTTCAGTGGTCGTTGACAGGTCGCCAGTGAGTCATTCACTGCAAAGCAAACGATTAATAACAACCAAGTAACGCTAGACACACAAACCACACACACACACACACACACACCACACACACATACACGCACACACACACACAGTCCTGAAGGACCCACATGTCACAAGCATCCCACAACAATGTAAGTTTCAGTCATAATACTCCTTATTACGATGAATACATGCTGTGTGTGTGTGACAGTGTAAGGTATATGTTTATGGCGTACCATTGTAATGTGTGTGTGTGTGTGTGTGTGTGTGTGTTTGTGTGTCAGTGTAAGGTATATGTTTATGGCGTATCATTGTAATGTGTGTGTGTGTGTGTGTGTGTGTGTGTGTGTGTGTGTGTGACAGTGTAAGGTATATGTTTATGCCGTACCATTGTAATATGTGTGTGTGTGTGTGTGCATGTGTGCGCGTGCGCGTGTGTGTGTGTGTGTGTGTGTGTGTGTGTGTGTGTGTGTTTGTGTGTTTGTGTGTCAGTGTAAGGTATATGCGTATGCCGTACTATTGTGATGTGTGTGTTTTGTGTTTGCAGTTGCCTGTAAGCTCACACTGGACCCAAACACGGCGGGCAAACATCTCCTTCTGTCTGAGGGGAACAGGAAGGTGACACGGGTGAAGGAGAGGCAGCCGTATCTGGACAACCCACACAGATTTACTGAATATCAGGTGCTGAGCAGAGAGCCTCTGACTGGACGCTGCTACTGGGAGTGTGAGTGGGATGGGGATTATGTTGGTATGGGAGTGGCCTATCAAAGCATTGACAGTAATGTGTGTGTGTGTGTGTGTATGTGTGTGTGTGACAGTGTAAGGTATATGTTTATGGCGTACCATTGTAATGTTGTGTGTGTGTGTGTTTGTTTGTGTGCGTGTGTGTGTGTGTGTGTGTGTCAGTGAAAGGTATATGTGTATGCTGTACAATTGTGATGTGTGTGTGTGTGTGTGTGTGTGTGTGTGTGTGTGTGTGTGTGTCAGTGTAAGGTATGTTTATGCCGTACCATTGTGATGTGTGTGTTAAATGTTGTGAGATTCTTTTCTATATTCAGTCTATTACACTTAATTCTAAAGGGTGGTTTAGTTGGTTGTCTCAATCAAGGAAGCTGGAGCGGTTTGGATCAGAGCCAGAGATATTTATTGTCAGACAAGAAATATCGCTAAGTACTTTTCTGAGTCTAAGTCTTTTCTAAGTGGAGCAGAGCTCTGAGAGTCGCCGCGTGTCGGGGTCTTCAGGAGATGGTCGTCCTTCCTCTCTCTGCGAGCTGATCTGAACCCCGTCGCTCCGATCTGATTTCTTCTGAGCCTCCGGCACAGGCTAATTTAACTGGTGGCATTACGTAAACCGAATGGAATGCATAACAATCTCTAACACACACACACATACACTACGTAAACGGAATGAAATGCATAACAATCTCTAACACACACACATACACATACATATACCATGACAGTCGATCACTGTCCTTCAGCCCAAGAACCCAGGCACCAGGAGGACTCTAACCTTACTGGAATTTGGGCCTACGGCCCTGGTAGTGGTGGAGGGGCATACACAAGCTATAGGGACATAAGAAATATCACTGGAATCTAACATTCCTCCCTTTTGATCATTCTTAAACATAGTTTAAAACATCAACAACAACGCTGTATTTCTGGAAAATCTAAACAATAAACATTTTTCATGGCTCTGACATTTTTGTATGATTATATGGAAAGGAAATACAAAACAGGGAAGGGGGATAAGGAATTGGAAAATAAAGGACAGGAAATAATAAAACAAGGATACTTTGTCATACACTGGGAAATCCAGTGTAGGTTCTTGGGTCACTCGGGGGAAACCCTACTGAAAGTTGGGGGGAGAGGGGAAGGGAAGGTAAAGTAAAAAGAAGCATAAAGCAGGACTATCCTAATCTAAACAATTCTGGGGAGATGGGTCGGGGAATGGGGAGTTCCACTCTCAGGTATGGCCTTCAGGGCGGCCAACTTGGGAGTGGGGGAAGTACAGGCATGGAGCACAGAGAGGAACACTCTGATGGCGATATAGATCAGGACGATAGGGATGAGTACGGGTAGAGCCATCTGGATGATTTTGGAAAACAGAGACCCAACCAGATCACTCAATCCCTTTCCCAAGGACCAGGGACTGGTCTCAACAGTCAACCTCGCAACGTTAGTATGAATATCTTTAACATAGCCGGTGACGTTAGCGGACAGATCAGGGACATAAGTACAACAACGTTGGTGCAAGTGTTGCTTAATGAAAAAACAATACCCTCCCAAGCGGACTGCTAAACAGTCAAGGAGGTATTGATGCTGGAAAACCATTGTCCTGAGTCCACACAATTCATGACTAAGGTCGCTGAGTCCACTGGCGGAATCGTTGGCGATTGCGTCCAGGGTGTTAACTAGGATTCTAATCTCATCGAGGGCCACAGTGGCACCATACCCAGGGATGATAGCAGCGAAAAATCTCTGAGTTGGGGTAGCAATGGGGGAATTATTACCAAACAGATCACGCTTGGATCTGCTCTGATCAGTGGCATCACCTTTGATATGCTTTTCATCTTCAATTCCTAGAGCAGGGACCACGTAGGCCATATAGCAGGAACCCGACCAGGAGACAGGGAGGTAAGAGTAAGCAGTGGACCCACATACAAACATGGACCCATTTACTGCAAGCATGGTGTCAGTGTCTTTTATACGATGGTCTGCGGCCACCCTCGTAGGGAGGGGGACTTCAATCGTGACACCATCTTGCTCGATCTGAATACCAGGGCTGCCTACGTCAGTAGTGTAGGTACATGTACTATTACCCATTACCTGTCCATTGCCCGGAGTTAACCCCAACAAATAATTCCTACGGGGCGTAGCTTAATCTAATCTGAGTGGGGGGACCTATGTCCATGGGCACCGTGTAAAAGGGGGCATCTATGGAGGGTGTTCCATAGGCAGCAGTCGTACTCAGCGGATCGTGAAGGGGACAGCAATGTAAGGTGGTAACCTGTGAGGAGGTTTGCATTAACCCACAAACCCAACAAGCTTGGCACTCCTTTAGCTTTCGCCAAACCGTGCGCAGCCTGCAAGAAGGTGTTATCTCTGTGAACCTCATAATGGCTGTCAATGTCACAATTTCCCTTTATACACAAATAACATATCAACAGGGCATACAACACATGGCATTTCATTTTGGAACAGTCGTTTCAAGAGTCTTCTCCTGGGACGGCTGATGGAGAGGGTAACAGTTCGTGGTCGGGAAAGTTCAGAAGATGGCAACACAGTTCAAGATGGTTGCAGATAGCCAAGCTATCTCAGCGATCTCGGTCGTGATGACGATCCTCAGGTTTCCAGCCACGGGGTACATAGGATTTAAAGAACAAGAGCAGTATCAATTGGGGGGGAAGCAGTGTTAATCTAACACAGTTATGGCATGCTTTAATGCTAAGCAACTAAACATTTGTCTTGATTAAAGTAACCACTATTATAGCAATAAGCAAGTGTGATTCTAATCTAAGAAGTTGTACCACCAAAAACCTATACCCAACATCTCACCTGGACTGGTTCGAGAGGACAGAGGAGAAACCTGCACTTTAATTCCCTAATCTTCCTTTTGTTGCTAATCCCTCCGTAAAAATAAAAAATAAGAAATTAAAGTCTTCCCGCACTCTGACCTCCCTCTGCTCACCTATTCTGTAAAACAGACGTGAAAGAGGTTTTCTGCCAGTCCAATGAATGTCAATCTCAGTCAGTTGGTGCATCAACTAATTTACAATGGCTTGCATGGATCCATTTTGTCTTGTTAGCAACCCTAATGGCAGATGGCACACTTGCTTCGTTTTCAGATTCCTTTTCCAATCGAAGGCATTTTGCGTAGTCGTTTTCCATTCCGAGATCAGTTTCCATTTCCATGTTTCCATTTCTCCTCCCTCTTTTGTCTTGCTGCTTTTCTGGATGCGTCATCAGCTAGCGCGTTACCACGGGCTTCTGGGGTGTCCAAGTGAGTGTGAGCTTTCACCTTGACCACCGCCAGTTCTTTGGGGAGTAGCATTGCGTCCAATAAGTCTGCTACTAATTGACCATTTTTTATGGGCGTGCCTTTGGCCGTGACAAACCCTCGTTGGGCCCAGAGACGGCCGAAGTCCATTACGACACCCAAGGCGTAACGGGAATCGCAGTAGACTGTGGCAGACTTTACTTCAGCCAATTTGAGTGCTTGGGTTAATGCTTTCAATTCTGCTTGTTGTGCTGATGTTCCGGGATCCATAGATCCTGTTTCCAATTGTTCGTGTTCCGTTGTGACAGAATAATCCCCATCGCCGTCCTCGCGGCTGTCCCGCTCCCGCTCGCTGTCCAGGGCCGAATGGCGCTCTTTGCTGGCCTGCAGTCGCCTCATGGCACCCAGGTCCTGGTTGAGACGACCGTTGGCCTCCTGCTGCTCGGCCAGAGCCCCGCGTGACTGCTCAAGCTGCTTCTGAGAGTCCTGCTTCTCTCGTTCCACCTGGAGCAGCTGCTGTTTGAGTTCCTGGATCTCAGAGATGTTGAGCTCACTCAGCAGGTCATCCACCAGGCTGGGGGCTGGGCGGAAGTTATCAGACTTCTTGGGCGTGGAGGCACGGTTGTCGAGGGCGTGCGCTTCGGTCATCTTGACCAAGCCGTTCTCAAAGATGTGGATCACATCGTCGTCGTTGTTGGGCTCGTCGGTGGTCAACTTGAGGCCGTCCAGTGAAACAGCAAGCAGCGAGTCGCCCAGCGCCATGTGCTGCGTCAGCTCCTTGCGGAGGGCGGCCTTCTGCTCGCGCTCCGTCTTGAGCGTCTCCAGGGACTCGGCCAGCTGCCGCTCCCAGATCTCCCGCAGACGGAGGGCCTCCTCCAGCTGGCTGTTCAGGTACTGGCCTTCCTCTTCCAGGCACCGCAACTCATGCTTGACCCCCTCAAACTCCACCTGGCCTTGCTTCAGCAGAGAGACTTGTTTCTGGAGGGTGATGTTCTCCTCCTCAAGCTCCGTGTAGTCCTGTAGCAGCCGGGCCTCACAGATCTTGTACTCCCTGACGTCATCACGGAGACGAGCCCTCTGAAGCTCCACCAGCTTCTCCCGGAGCTCCAGGGCCATGCTGGCCAACCTCTCGTTCTCGGCATGGGTGTTGCTCAGGTCATTCTTGGTCTGTCTCAGCTCGTTCTGCAGCTCATAGCGCCCTTGCTCCAGCTCCTCCAGTTTGTCTGTGTACTGCTCGTGCAGTTTGTCAGCCTCCTCTTTCAGCTGGCGATTCTCTAAAAGAAGAGCGTTCCCCAGCTGTGCTGCCAAAATAACCTCTTCCTCTTTCTGCCGTAGAGCTGCCAACATTTCGTCCTGGATCTGATACACAGGTATCTCCTCGTTGTCAAAATCAAATAAGTAAAAACCTCTGTGGGTTTCAGGCACCCTCGACCATGCTTGTTTCAAATGTTCTTTAGGCTACATAAATAATTCAATTCAACTTTCCCAATTTATTAGCTGTAAGTTTAACCACAATGTGTTTTCTCTGTGTCTTACACACTATAAACAAATCCAGATTTCCCTTCCAAATTTATTAACTGTAATTTAAACCACAATGTGTTTCCTCTGTGTCTTACACACTGCAAAAATTCTACAGCCTTCTCTATCTTCTTCACCGACACACACACACACACCGCCCTCCCTCTCTCTCTCCTTCTCTCGTCTTAGGAGCAAAAAAAAGGGTTGTGCGCCTGTGAGGAATTCAATTCTATGACCACCGTGGTCACCCTTATCTTCACCAGCCCCCACCCTTCGTCCTCCTTCCCTGTCTTGGGAGAGGGGAGGGTAGTGCAGCTGTGAACAATCTCATTCTAAGAAAAAAACAAACTTAGAACTCTTTGTGTCTTTAACTTTCCAGACAAAGTTACTCTCGACACCCCCCGTACGGATGCGACAATCCGTACCTCGACTATATGTATCTTATCCAAGCCTTCAGAAAACAAAATCACCAACGGTTTCCACTCTTAGAACCAGCTAATCATAGAAACAGCCTTCACGCAACCCGGCCGAGTTAAGTTCAGGACACGTAAGCAAACTGTCATCTAAACACAAGAACAGATCATATATCGGTTTTCGAAGTAAAACTCCGAGCCTGACGTCCAACCCCTCTACAGAATACGGCGAGACTGATAGAGTTAGTGCAGTGGTTCTCAAAGTGGGGGGCGCGAACACTCTCCAGGGGGGGCGCGATGTCACAGACGGAGAAAGAAAGAAAAAAACACCGCCGACCTGTCACTGGTTAGTGAAAGCTCCATCAGAGGCGAAATGCAAGGGGCTGGACTGACCCAAACTAATCAAATACCGTTTTGCTCCTGATCCACCAATCAAAACGGAGACTTATCATTTGAACGCGAGTTGCGCCTACGCTTCCGAGTATAAAAAAAAAGCAGGCATGGGAAGCGCTCACCCTGAGACGACACTCTGCAGAGTTTGTTCAATTTCTCTTGTTTCCTCTATCATTCAGATATTCATTGCTTTATAAACATTGTTTTTAAAGACTCACTCCTTCCTTAGCAATACCTTACTGCACTTGCAGTAGGTCTATTCGTAGCCTATTCTAAGGAGTAATTTGCTCCACAGTAAAAGCTCGTAGCCCGAGAGCTAGCCCTCTAGCTAGCTACCTTCTTCCAACTGCAGCTAGCCCTTTTCTCTACCTTTACAGTTTTTGATCATCAACCGTGTTGCAACAAATAAAACACCAGCACTTGAATACTATTTTGTGCTGTCCCTGTCTACATTGTGTACAGTTCGTTTTGATAGGAACCATTGCCTAGCACAGCCTTATCCATTATTCGTGTGCAATTCGTTCACAGCCACACATACAAACACACTGACAAGAACACGACGTTGAAATTAAAACTGTATTAACTTCACACACACTGTATCAGCAAACAAACACAACTATGGACAAGTTTCTGTTTCTGAAGCCTGTGGACTTCTTTAAACATAAACGTGATGGCCTCCAGCAACAACAAACCACCATCTCCAAGCAGTGTCTGGAGGCATCTTCTGTAGTTGCTCATAGAATTGCTAAGCTTGGCAAACCCCATACAATTGCCGAAACACTGATTTTGCCAGTGCAGCTGCTAAACTCATGTCAAATGACACTGTATCATGCCGAATATCAGAAATCAGTTTAAGTCCTATTTCAAAGAGGACTACCGTTCATTCGCCTGAGTTCGGGATCCATTTCTCTGCTCAGCAAACGAGCTGTCAATAGACATGAAAGAGCAGCTGAAGAGTGACAGTAGACTTAAGCATGTCCCCTCTTTCGTCATTCTGGGTAGCAATGATCAACTTTGCGACATAGCCTTAAAAATGCTCCTCCTTTTCGCGTCGATATATTTTTTGCGAGGCAGGCTTTTCAAGACTGACTGCGCTCAAAACTAAATACCGCAATCGCGCACAGATCGAGGATGACCTGAGGATATGTTTGTCAAACATTGCCCCAAGATTTGAGGACCTTTGCAGGGCAAAGCA
The DNA here is from genome assembly GCF_900700415.2 of Clupea harengus. Taxonomy (NCBI): domain Eukaryota; kingdom Metazoa; phylum Chordata; class Actinopteri; order Clupeiformes; family Clupeidae; genus Clupea; species Clupea harengus. Next base: position 314,924 of record NC_045177.1, read on the forward strand.
GGCTCATATCTCACATTTTTTTGTAAAGATCACAAGAGGCCCATAATAATAACAGTATCCTAATGATAGTAATAATAACACTTATTATTATTATTATGATAATTTAATAATACAATAATAATAATTGGTCGATAATCATTAATTATAATAATAATAACATAATGATGGTGATAATAATGAATTGCCTACTGATAGGCCTACTATTACTGATAATAATAATAATAACATAATGATGGTGATAATAATGAATTGCCTACTAATAGGCCTACCATTACTGATGATAATAATAATAGTAATAATAATAATAATAAAAAATAGTAATAATAATTGTCTGTATGGGCCTAACAATAACAATAGCCTAACCTTGACATGTCAGGCCTATAAATAACAATATGCTATCTATCTATCGATCTATCTATATATATGTGGTGGTGTAGTTGAGGGCGGTAGCGGCGGGGGGGCCCAAACTACCTCTAATCAGCTTTGGGGGGGCCCGGCTTGCAAAAGTTTGAGAACCCCTGAGTTAGTGTATACACAACCAAATAGCTATATCAACAAACATTTCTAACAAACATTTATAACAAACATTTATAACAAACAAAGCATGTATCAAATGACCCCAGCGCTTGAATCACTGATACAGGTTAATCATCAAAAATATCAGATCCTTGATGGTACAACATTCCCACTCTTTTTTGTTTTAACTGATTAGTAGACTAAAAAGAGAAAAAGCCAAACAGACTTAATCTAAACTAGTTCTTTAACTTCGTAATGGAGCAGAGTGAGGGCAGTGAACGTCACCTTGTTCCCTGGGGCCACTCCCTCGGCAGCCAGCAGTTGTGTGGAGCGGTCCTCCGTACAGATGCGGCCTTCTGTGGAATGCGTCTTCCCCGGGTCAGGCAGGCGATGTCACGGCATCACGTAGCAACCAGTAGAAGCTGGGGTTTCGGCACCACTGTAACATTCTTTTCTATATTTAGGCTATTACACTTAATTCTAAAAGGTGGTCTAGTTGGTTGTCTCAATCAAGGAAGCTGGAGCGGTTCGGATCAGAGCCAAAGATATTTATTGTAGCAGACAAGAAATATCACTAAATACTTTTCTGAGCCTAAGTATTCTAAGTTGAGCAGAGTTCTAAGAGTCGCCGGGCACACACGGGTGCGTGTCGGGGGTCGTCTTCCAGGAGATGGTCTTTCTTGCTCCGCAAGTCGCTCTGATCCTCTGAGTCGCTCTGATCTCTGAGCCTCGGGCACAGGCTAATTTAACTGGGGGTATTACGTAAATCGAATGAAATGCATAACAATCTCTAACACACACACATACACATACATGACCATGACAGTCCATCAATGTCCTTCAGCCTAAAAACCCAGGCGCCAGGAGGAATCCTGCACTACATAACCTTACAGCAGTGTTAATTTCGTTGACGAAAACTATGACGAAAAATATTCGTTAACGACCTTTTTCCTGTGACTAAGACGAGACTAAGACGTGACGAAAACGGATCTTTATAAATAAAAACTATGACTAAATCTATTTTAACTTTCGTTGACGAGACGAGACGAGACGAGACGAAATGTTGGTGGTTGACTAAGTCACAATTGTTTTTTTTTTCTAAACTTGTATGCACATCATTGGTTGAATGTTGCCCGGTCCTGTATATATGCCTCCTCCACTCTCTGAGATGGCCAGACATGCAAGTGACGCCCTAAGGCTGAACGTTATGATGGCTGAAGTTCAAGCACTCGGTACTGGAAGACAAATAAGAATAGATATCTGGACAGTCTTTAATTATAACTTGACAGAAAATAAAACACAATGCACCGCAATAACCGGAGAGAAACCTTGTGGCTTCAAAATAGGTGGGAAGAACACAACAAGAGGCGCCTGAAAGCGCACAAGACAACCCTGCCATTTATGCCAAAGTAAATTAGCTAGTAACTGTCAATGATAATTAGCTAATGTTAACTAGTTATTCGAATATATTAGCCAACGTTAAGTTAACTTCAAAGGGGCAGTCGAGTGTATAGGTTGTGTCAGCTTGGATAACTAGCTAGTCATTTTCGATTGAAACCTCCCGCTTGGCTTGGCAAATGAGTTCCAAAACTTTTAGCTAGCTAACGTTGGCTAACTATGAGGTAGCATAGCTAAGTTATACTAGAGCGATAACTAGCTAGTAAACACATTGCAGAATGGACTATAGGACAGGCCACGCATGACATTAATCAAGAAAAAATAAATGAATATGTGATTGGTTTACATATCCTTGTCTATTTGGGCAATTGTTATTATCATTGGCACTATTTTCAACTCTCAAACTATCCGTCTAGCTAAATACTGTATGTTGGTTATCAGATTGCACAGCAATTCATATGGAGGATATGTGGTTGATTTAACTAAGGCCAGGTAGGCATAGTAGTTGTATTGTGTTATCAGATCATTTGAATCTTCAAAATCTAGACTTGATATTCTCTTATATTTTAATGATGATACTGTTAATTAAGTATTGCCTTAAAATTATTATTTACATTGAATTCATTGGAATTCAGCTGTAGGCATAGGAGATCTGTATCTTAGAGACTAATTGCATCCACAGTTTAAGTACTGCAAGCTTGACTATTATGCAGTTGTAGACACAACACAGGGGGTCCCTGGGCCTGAGAAGGGATGGAAAGGAGTTTAATGTGACTATAAGATGGACTTAATTTTTAGTTTGATGTGACTAAAACTAGACTAAAATGTAATGAGACTTCGTCGACTAAAACTAGACTAAAATGTTCTGAGTTTTCGTCGACGAAAACTAGACTAAAACTAAGCAGGATAAAAATGACTAAAAGTGACTAAAACTAATATGCATTTTCGTCTAAAGACTAAGACTAAGACTAAATCTAAAATAGCTGCCAAAATTAACATTGCCTTACAGGAATTTGGGCCTACGGGCCTGGTAGTGGTGGAGGGACATACACAAGATCTATGGACATGAGAAATATCACTGGAATCTAACAACATCCAGAACTAAAGGCCTGTTTTTAAACTGTGTTTGTGTTTTATTTGGACCCATTCAGATCTAAAGGCCTGTTTTTAAACTGTGTTTGTGTTTTATTTGTTTGTGTTTAATTTGGACCCATTCAGAACTAAAGGCCTGTTTTTAAACTGTGTTTGTGTTTTATTTGTTTGTGTTTTATTTGGACCCATTCAGAACTAAAGGCCTGTTTTTAAACTGTGTTTGTGTTTTATTTGTTTGTGTTGGATATTCTGTTGATCCCTGTCAGTAATTTCACGTTGCCAATACAGCTTTTACTGCCGCAAATCTGTCACTTAATATTTTTTTGAGCAAAAGGAACCTGATTAATAAAACTAAATTGGATTGTGTGGATTGTCTATTGTACATAGGTACCCGTAGAGCTGAAGCAGTTTTTTGTATGTGTGTGTGTGAGTGTGTGTCTGTATGTATATGTGTGTGTGTGCGTGTGTGTGTGTGCGTGTGTGCGTGTGTGCGTGTTTGCGTGTGTGTGTGTGTGTGTGTGTGCCATCAGCGCTTACTATTTTGCTGTGCTACATTACCTTTAACCATTAAAGCAAAAATTTTAGATGAAACATTTGGGACCACACACACGCCTGTGAGCTTTATTAATAATCTGTTCTCACGCACTGTTACGACCCCCTGCGCCCCTGCAGACATTGCAGTGGACATGCGTGGCCTGCAGGCAACAGTGGGGATGACGAGCGTCATGATGGACTGATTATCCACACCTGGGATGTGTGGAGTATAAAACGGACCAGTGGACACCTGTCTCTCTCTCTCTCGAGCTGGCATGCAGCGTCTGACGTATTACCCCTAGACACGTCGGCATTGAGTTATGAATTGTATGGACTGAATAAACGCGTAACTTTTGTAGAAACCCGTTGTCATCTGCTTCATATGTTTCGGTCACGAGCCGGCCGGAACGTAACAATTGGGGACCTCGTCCGGGATAGTAGTAGAGTTTGGAGTGCAGATAGCAATCGTGGGTGAGTAGGAACTAACTGTGTGTCCAGTGGCGTAACGTAGTAACGACGGGCCCAGGTGCAAGATATTATGACGGGCCCCCCTAGCTTAAAAAAAAAAAAAATCGTAGCGTTCCCTACTTCCGCAACCGCGTCTAAAAAAAACGCTAATCAAAGGTGTTTGTCATCGATATAAATAGTGTTTAATTAATCAACCTTACATATTTCAGAAGAGATGGGTGTGTACACAATGAACTAAGTCTTGTTTGACTCTCAGCAGGAACATTTCTTACTGTAAAAATTGTTAACTGTTGCATGGTTGCTGACACACCACTGAGGGCAGAAACAGCGATTCTGATCCCAGCTGAACCGCTGCACTGCTGACTGTGGGCTGGCGACTAGTTGACGGGCTAATTAAAATGCCAAAATAATCTAATTTAGGCAGCTTTGCCGCCTTCACCTCCTGTTCTTTTTTCTGTTGCCCTTTCCTACTTCCACTCTTGTGCTTAAAAGGCATTGTTACGACTTACGAGTAAAGTTGTGCTGTGCAGTGCTCAATGAACTAGGTTATCAGACCTTCAGACCTAGGTTATCAGAATTGGTTTAACTATA